>NC_053043.1:17775000-17915000 GCF_003473485.1 Medicago truncatula | reverse complement strand
CTTCATGTTGTGGGCTATGCTTAACAACCACCCCGTTAACACTTACTTTTCCATGCTTGATTATCTTTCCCATCTCGGTAATAGGTCTAATGGGAGGGGAGAGATAGTGGTAGGTGGTATCATCACATACATAGTTAGGCAATTGGGAGTGGGTGAAGACCAAGGGATTAACAAGATTGAGGGAAACAATAGGCTTAACATAGAGGCCCTTATCTCTTTGAACTTCATAAAACCTCGACCACCCATGGCCTATACACTTAAACTCAATGTGCCTATTTTGATTATACTTTCTAACCCATCTCGGACTAACACCGAGGTGGAAGAAAATTTGTTGTATGTTGGTGATAGTTCGCAAGTACATGAAGAGCACATTATTGAAGAGGAAGGTGCACACTTGCACCAAGAAGAGGATCACCATGACCATGAAACCGGAGGAAACAATGATAATGAAAGATGGACATGGATGCGAACCGAGGTTGAAAGGATAAGCACCGAGCAACTAAGGCAAGGTGTTGAATTATCGGGACTAAGGAATGATGTCCTAAGGGGCAACCGCATACCCGAAGAAAATAACCAAATGCTTCGGAACATGATGCACCATTTTCACCTCCAAGGTCCTCCCTATAAGAACTCAATGAAAAATGTGAGCTTTCCTCTTCCTCTCTTCTCTTACTCCTCCTCCTCCTGCTTCTTCTTCTTCTTCTTCTTCTTCTTCTTCTTCTTCTTCTTCTTCTTCTTTATTTCAGCTAAACTTCGATGTATTCCATGTCGAAGCACATTACATGTTGTCTTATCCCGCCGCCACATTCTATTTTGCTTTGGTTGGAGAATATAAAGATTTGTTTTTTTCGGTTATGGATGGATTACCTTTGGATCTCGGTCTATTTACTTAAAGGATTATTGGATTTGTTTTTTTGTTATTGATGCGATTGGACCAAAGAGGATGGTTGAGCTGCTTGGATTTGCCTCCTGTAGGGGTTGATCCACATATAACTTCGACGAGGTTGATCGTCAACCTCCGGTGAGATAGTGGGGGGTTATGTACCTACACACGCTCTTATGCCCACGTAAGTGAGGGGTTCAAGAGAAGAGGGCGTAAGTTTAGGACAGAGTAAATGTAGCACCAAAAGACAGGTCAACTAGGAAGGGAAGTACAATAAACTAATGGTATGAAGGTGTACTTGTAGAGGACCTTGAGTAAGGAAGATTGAATACATACCTTCTACCGAGGAATAATATGAACATGACGTAATAAGAGCGTTGATGACACCTAAAGTTTGAAGTATAGTGTTAAACAACTTGAACATAAAAGGAATCAAACAAACAATAGCAAAGTTTCTGAAATTGAAGAGAAGTAATTAGGTAATTGTGGAAGCATGAACTATAAGTTGATCTGGAAAATTCGAATCGAAAGTTAGACATATAATCTTTATTTTAATCAAGTGAAGTATGAATTTCGGGGCGAAATTCTTTTAATGAGGGTAGAATGTAACAACCCGATACTAATAAATACACCCTTCGGTAAAAAATATAAGCAAAAATCCATGTTTTAGATTCATTCAATAAATTATGTATGTTGTTTACAATAAAGACCACATACATCATTTATTAAATGAACCTAAAACATTGATTTTTGCTTAGATTTGTGACCGGAGGGTGTAATGGAGAAGGTCTTGTTGATTTTGAGTACTCGAGAAATTCTGATAAGAGTTAAAAACTGTTATTTTTTGGACCCCTTAAACGATGGAATTTACCCAAAATCACAAGAGCGCAGGACAAGTCCTGCGTTTTGCTCAGAAGCTTGTTTACATGCAGAAAGTGTGGTGTTTTGTTGGAATACCACTTAGGCAAAGGTAGAATGGTAAAAAAAAAGAGGATATTATATAAGGCATATTGGATAGTTAGGGGAAAAAGAAAAAAAAAAGGTTTTCCTCTCATCTTTTTCCTCTTGGCCGAAGGCCAATCTCTCCCAAAACCCAACATTTCAAATTGTCACCATTAGTAATTCGTCACATTTCAAGCTAACATGTTGTTAATTGGCTTCAAATTTGTGGTTATGGTTTGGAAGAATAGAGAAATCGTGACATGATTTCATCATCGTGTCACGATTTTCAGGCAGTGAGCATGGTTTTTTAGGGTGCTCAATCATGTCACGATTTTGGGAAAATGTGACACGATTTTCAAACTTGCTGGGTACGTTTTCAGGATAAGGTTGGTCGTACCTTGGGTCGTACGCACCAATCGTGTTTGACAGCTAAAGACTGCTATATAAGTGTTCTTGTGCAAATTTTGAAGAAGAGCTTGAAGAGACAGAACTTGGATTACAAAGGAGGTAACTTTAGGGTTGAGTGTCTTTGTAGTGAAGATCTCTTGGGTTGGGAAACATTGTAAACACCTTGGGTAGTGAGATTTCACCAATGGAAGGATCAAAAAGCTTCCTTTTGTGTTTTCTCTTAGGATTCATTATTGAGAGTGTGGATGACATAAAATAGGTAGAAATTATGTCTTGTTCTTGTGTAAGCTTATAAGCTAATTTCTTGTAACTCTTTTGTAACACTTTCATCATAGTGGATTGGAGGGTTGCTCTCTCCCCCAGATTAGGTCATATTCGACTGAACTGGGTCAACAATCTTGGTGTGATTGTTCCTTTCTTTCATTGATTATCTTTATTGCTTTGATTATGCTTGTGGTGTTGCTCTACACTTAGATCTAGGTATGTTTTTGTTGTTGTTGGTTGGAGACATTTTATCCATTGATTACCACTTCCTTTTCTCCACACATTTTTGTTATTCATTGGTGTGATTTTGTCCGAATTCACAACATAACCCATTTCATCAAACCTTCCATTTAAGCTAAAAAGAAGCAAACGATATGGCAGAAGTTCTTTCCTCATCTCTCCATGGAGGGAATCATTCCCCACCATAACTCAAACTTCACTCTCTTCCATTTTCAAGTACAATCAAGCTTTGTATGTAATGGTACCCTTTAAGCCACTTTGTTCAGACCAAGAATTAATTGATGTTGTATGCCTCCTTAATTAGTAAGTGTTGGGTGATAAGTGCTAGAAAGTGTTAATTTCATGATATATATCAAGTACTTTTGGTTACTTGTTTCACAAGTTATCCAAGGAAAAACCATGAAAAGGTGATAAAATGTATTTTTATACTTTCTATGTCTTACTTTACCCAATTGTGCAGGAATAGAATGAACAAGGAAATAATCAGAGAAAGAAAACCAAAAAGAAGTGCAAAGGCCAAATTGCCATCGCGAGATCTTTCGCCATAGCGGGAATGGATTCCAGAATGTCACCATCATGCTCACACCATAGCTCGCCATAGCGAACCAGAGACCGAGATGTCGCCATAGCGAGGGAAGGGCGAGCAAGAGGGTGCAAATGAGTTCTAGAGACCATGTTTTTGAAGATCAGAGTTCGCCATGGCGAGAAATTCCTTCCTGGCGAGCTATGGCGATTTTGGAACACTGAAGGATGACGTGGTAGAAACCCACTCGAAAAGAAAGCTCAGTTCGCCACAGCGAGCAAATCCTACCTGGCGAGAAAGCAAAATTATGCAGAAGTATAAAAGCTCATTCCCTCATTTTAGAACATATCTTATCATTACTTTAGAGAGAGAATAGGGCGATAAATACTGTTCTTCATAGGGCAAGAGTGATTGAGTGTGGATTCATCAAGAACCTTTGAGAAATCAAGCTCTTGGCACGGATCTTCATCTTTTCTTCCACTTTTGTAATGTTATCATGACAATGATCAGCTAAATCTCCTTTGTTGGGATTAGAGGTACTTGATTAAGCTTAGAATGTAATCTTTTGTTCTTTAAATATATGATTCTAGCAATTTATGTGATATTGAGTTTATTCTTGCACGACCAACCTTATCCTCAAAAACTTGCCCAGCAAGTAAAAAATCGTGTCACGTTTTCCCAAAATTATGTCACGATTGGACACCCTGAAAACCATGCTCACTGCCTTGAAAATCGTGCGACGATGCCAAAATCGTGTCACGATTCCAACATTCTCAACTTCACAAAGTTGAAGACATACACAACAAAATATATATGTATATTAATTATTCAGGCTTGTTGTATCCCATCGCAGACCCAGGTTAGGCTGGTGGGATTTTCTCAGATAGAAAATCCATACAACATTAATAATGAAGATTCATGCTAGTGGGACACGAAGATTCATGCCAATGGGATGGGATACTTTCAATAAGGATGGCCCGCACGATGACAAGATGAGTTTGGTGTTAGCCTGATACGATAGGAATTTTCACCGGTCAACAGTGGTATGTGGCTGGGGTTACTCCACCCGGTGCATGCCGTAAAATGAACTCGGATAATATTGTTTGTTCTACGCTAACCTTTTAACATAATAATTTATGAAATATGATATAAATATGACAAGACTTATGATAATATACAGTTAGCGATCTTAGATTTCCCCCGATCGCTATGATATGCAGAACATAACAGTAAATCATAAAATTAGGTATATGTATAGACGAATGACGATCATAGGTTCCCCGAGATTGCATATAACCTAGAATAGGTGGAACTCACTGAGACATCATGTCTCACCCCAGTCCCTCTGTTTTTTCTTTCAGATGATCGTTGTAAGAAAAGGCAGACATGAAGCTGAATGATTTACCATCATATACATGTTTTGTACCAGCCATAGATAAATTCTTATGTATTTCAAATATGTATCAGATATATGTATTTTATAGATGTTAAATTTATCAGATGTACGAACTTGTAATGATGCTTGTATTCATTCGAACAAATCTTGTTGTAATTTTAATGTATCCAGTAGTAAGTTTAATACGCATGCTAAATATTCTAGACAATTTAGTATGGGTGTTACATCTGCCTTGAACCTCTAATGCCTGACCCTTGCCTTGTACCACTAACTTCTGAATGAATAAAAGTGTGTGCAAAAGTCTATATTTATAGTGCATCATTACTTAAGGTTTAAGAAATGAAAATTGGATTTTTTTACCACCGATACAACAAGGAAAACAAGCAAAATAGCATTTTTCCTGCAACCATGCGCAGCACGCATAAAGTGACACACAGGGGCGCCTGAGGCAGTAACTCTAGTGCAAATTTTGCAGTTTTTGTCCCTTTTTCGAGCGTTTTTCCGCCATGAAATGTCTTGGAACTTGGGATGAATTTTCCCCAACTTGTACTGTCTTCAAAAAAATTCTAAGAACCACCGATTTTCATTCTTCATATCCTTGATCTTTCATGTGATGTCTTATTTTGCCAATTTACATGATTTTTCACTAAAAAAACTCAAAAGTACACCTATAGTTAATAGAATAAAGTTTCATCTTTTACTCTCGTGCTCTAGAGAAATGAAGAAATCATTTAATATTATTTTTGACAAAATTTTGAGTCACAAGAATGAGATTTTGTATCTATTTTCTTGCCTCCAAAGTTTCTCTACTTATAGAGAAATTTATGTTTTTCGTCGAAGAGAAACAACTATTTTAAAGAGTTTTTATATTGCTTATTACAAGAAATTATATACCTATATTGTTAATCAATAGACACAATAGTTACATTATTTCAATGAAAGATTACACCCTTTGTTGAACATCTTTATTTAATCATTTCAACTTTTCAAATATATATTTTAAAAAATTCTCCAACAACAGTTACATCAAGAGAACAATCAGATTATAAAATATATCAATGGTGAACAAATTGATTTTTACTTATTATTTTATAATCTCTTTGCTCAAGTGGTTGGTGCATATATGATGTGTAAGGTGAGTATTGTAATTGCAACCCCCCTATCCTAAAAATAACTCACGTTGGTGTTCGGAATGTGATTTAATTTGATGTGAGTTAAATCACGTAGGTTATACACTAACGTGCGTTAACTCACATCGGTTATACCAAACGTGATTAACTTACGTTGAAGGTATTTTAGTCGGTTCATGTAGAAGTGAACAATTTTGTACGAGAGAAGAGCAATTTTCAAATAAGAAGGAAGCAGTGGTCCATACAATGTGGTATATATTGGGACAATTAAAAAAAAATCGAAAAAAACGTGTCCCAAAAAGTCTATTTTGTTGGGCTGGATGCTAAGTTACTCAATATTTACCAATAGTTTTTATTTACCATTAGAATAAAATAAATGTAGATAACCTTATCAGAGACCTTATAAAAGGGTTGCTCAATCGATCTACAGTAATCAAACTAGCTAAACACAAAAAGCACAAAATGGATACAAAAAGGCAAGCATTGCTACTTCTGTTAGTCTTAACAATATTTCCCTTCACTATCAAAGCATCTTCAAGTGGTGGCATTGCCATCTACTGGGGCCAAAACCTAGGAGATGGCACCTTGACATCAACATGTGACACTGGTAATTACGAGATTGTACTCTTAGCTTTCCTCAATGTCTTTGGAGGAGGAAGAGTCCCAAGTTGGAACTTTGCAGGTCATTGTGGTGACTGGAGCCCTTGCACAAAACTCGAACCCGAAATAAAACATTGTCAACAAAAAGGTGTCAAAGTTTTACTTTCCCTTGGAGGTGCAATTGGATCTTACTCCCTTAGCTCACCAGAGGATGCTAAAAATGTTGCTGATTATCTAAATGCTAAGTTCCTTAGTGGTCAATCCGGTCCACTTGGAAGTGTTACCTTAGATGGAATTGATTTTGACATTGAAGGAGGTACAAATCTTTACTGGGATGACCTTGCTAGGGAACTTGACAACCTAAGACAACAAAACAGGTATATTTTTTGAATGACAAGTTTTAGCATGATAGTACTTGTAGTACAACTTGAAACTATAAAACTAAAAATATATGTAAAAATAAATATTAAAAAAAAAATGAAGAAAAAGTTGACCACATCATCCCATCCCACTTTTATAAAAAGAGATTCATAAACTATACTCCTAGTAGAAGTAGAACATTTCTTAAGAGAATCATTGAATGTACAAAATAAGATAAAATGAGCTTAATTTTATTAGTTTTGTTTTATTAATAGTGGTTATTAATAGAGTAGTTAGTGGTTTGAAATAAGGGGTGCCAATTTAGTTGATGATGTCTTCAATTCTCTTTGATTTCTTTATGCTCTTAATTTAGTAAAAAAAGAAAGTGATTTGAGATACAATAAATACATTTTTTTTTTTAAGGAATGATAGAATAAATACATATATACTCTTATTTTTTGAAAGGAATACATATATAATCCTATTAGTGAAAAAAAAAACAAGGTAAGTAATGCTTAACTAGTATTTTAAAATTATTGCATATGTGAAACTTAATATGAAGTAAAAAATACTTCTTACATGTTATAGTGTTATGTCATGTTATATATTGTTCTGTTTATACTTACTATTTTCCAAATCAGACACACCCTAATCTCGTCTATAGTATACTTCTTTTCAAAATTTATGATGATTTGATTTTATATGATACAAAAAATGCTAACAAGTGTTCTATATGTTTTCTACACATTGACGAAATAAAAAGCAACATTTTATATATAAACTTTATCATTGTTTTCTTTTTTGAATCCTTAAAAAGTGTCCTAAGAACTTTGTTCGCCTGACTCATATAATATTTATCATTAAAAAATTAGCTCCCTATTATTTTGAATTCGTTTTGCTTACATCCTAACTAACAAGTCAACCTTTTATCTCTTGCAGTTACTTTTACTTGTCTGCGGCACCCCAATGTCCTAGGCCAGATCACTACCTTGACAAAGCTATTAAAACTGGCTTGTTTGATTATGTACTTGTTCAATTCTACAATAACCCTTCATGTCAATATAATCAAGCAAATGGGGATGCTACAGACCTCTTAAAATCATGGAATGATTGGACATCTTCAGTTCTACCAAATAATACCGTTTTCATGGGACTACCAGCATCACCTGATGCAGCTGGTAATGGTTATATACCACCAAATGATCTCATTTCTAAGGTTCTTCCTATCATTAAACAGACTTCAAACTATGGAGGAGTTATGCTTTGGGATAGATTTCATGATGTTGGAAATGATTACAGCAATCAGATAAAGAAGTATGTTAAACGACCTGTTCTTCGATTTGTGACAAAAGTTTCCGAGGCAATAGTTGGATCTATCTCAGCATCTTTGAACTCCATGTTTCCGAATTAAATCATATTATACGCGTAGTTTACTATATATGTATGAGTATGGAATAAGACAAAACTCAGATCCTGTACGACCAACTTTACGATGGTTATAGATCGTTAGATTAAGAAAGAAAAATGAGCAGGATCACTTATTATGTAAGTACCTTTATGCTTATTATGTACCTGTTACACTTTGATTCCCTCTGGTTTCATGTAACCCTTGGGAATCAAAGCATCTTAACTTATGTATGTACTGGAAGTCACTTTGAAATTTGAATAAAATTGAATTGCGCGTTTTCAACTTAAAATTCTAGGCTTAATACATGCTTTGGTCCCTTAACTTATTTTTGAATTTCATTTTGGTCCCTTAACGTTAAACTGTCTCAATTTGGTCCCATAACTTTACCTTTGTTTACCTAAGTGGTCCCTTTGGGACCAAATTGAGACAGTTTAACGTTAAAGGATCAAAATGAAATTCAAAAATAAATGTTAATAAATGTTGTAATTTTGAACTTATTTCTGATTTTCTTTTTACTGTGATAATTAATTAGCTTTGAAATTTTAATATACTTATGATAAGAATAAGTAATTAGAGATAAAGAAAATCCTTTGATCCCTTTGAAATTTTAATATACTTCCAAGGTAGGTTATATCCACGTCGATGAAGTTGAAGATTTTGATCCCTTTAAAAATCCTTTAGACAAATTTCACACACGAATCTGTTTGTTGCCATCAATGCTTTTGGTGATAAAGATATCACTTTTGCTTCAGGGTCTGCATGTACATATAATACAATCTATGAAACACTAACATAGACACAAAATATTGATGCGGACACATATCAACACGATTAATAACTCGAGAAAAAAATTAATTTATTGAATAGAAACATATGTTTTGATTTGTTGGAAACTGAACAACCTTTCAATATGAAGTGTTATATGTTACATAGTATATAACAAATCATTTGCTTCTTAATTATTATATAAAAAAAAGGCCTAATACATGATTTGGTCCCTTAACTTATTTTTGAATTTCATTTTGATCCCTTAACTTTAAACCGTCTCAATTTGGTCCCATAACTTTGTCTCCGTTTACCTAAGTGGTCCCTTCTGTTAAAAAAACTAACAGAAGGGACCATTTAGGTAAACGGAGGCAAAGTTATTGGACCAAATTGAGACGGTTTAAAGTTAAGGGACCAAAACGAAATTCAAAAATAAATTAAGGGACCAAAGCATGTATTAAGCCTAAATTCTAACTAGTCTATGTAATTCACAAAAGTGTATGAGCTACATATAAACACAGCTATATATTTTTGTAAGTTTTTTCGTAAAATATTTTCTTAACAAAATATGTATTATAATGTGAACTCGAGTAAATTTTTTTAATCTGATGAAACATCAGTACGGGGTTATACTGAAGGTGAAAAACACAAGAAGGGGGGGTTGAATTGTGTTTTCTTTTTCTCTTAAAAAATACTTCTTCTGATAAAACTTCAGAAGCAGTTTGATTGCTTCTGATGAAATGTCAGAGTCAGATTGCAGCGGAAAAGAACAGAGCAGAGAAAAGAAAGACAAAGACACAAGCAGTTATCCTGGTTCCTTCCACAACACGGAAGTAGTCCAGTCCCCCTTGCACTTCCAAGGAGATTTCACTATAATCACAAAGATTACAACTGCTCAATATTTTCTAAGTATGAGACTTCACAAAAATGCTCAAGCACACACGCAAGAGTCTTCCAATGCTCAAGCACTAAGCAAGAGACTTCTAATGCTCAAGCACGCAGGCAAGAGACTTCTAATCAAACAAAAATACAGAGAATTGAGTTTGAGTTGAACACTTGATATACAATCAGTGATGTTCACAATACAATACAGTAAAGACTCTAGACTTTGAATTTCTAAGATGTATCAAATCAGTGCAGAAATTCAGTGTGCTTTGTAGAATCAAATTGACAGAGTTTTGGCGCTTTTGAACTTATGTATCTCTGTCTCCAATCTTCAAGTCTTCACTCCTTTATATAGAGGCGTGAAAGAGACGTTGAGATAATCAGCACGTCTAAAGAGTCGTTTGAAATCCTTTGATTATCCACCAGTGATCCTTTGCCTGATTTGGGTGTAGTCCTTTGAAGAATAAGCTTCAAATTCATTCCCATCTTGAACGTACAAATTCTGCAGGCATGGCTGTTGTTTTGTCTTGTAGCGTAGACAGAAAACAGAGTAGTGGAGGTAGTGGTTGTACACTTGTACTTTGTCAACTCTATTAACGAGAGACAAGTGCTCAGTGCTATCCATATATCCGTTGATACCTCCCTTTCAATTCTTCGTTCTTCTTGGATAAGACTGAATTGAGAATCAGCTACTTTGAATCTTTAGTTTGATTAAAGGATCAAACGTAGCTTCTGGTGAAGATATTGCTTCTGATGAAAACTTTTGCTTCTGATGACCTTCTGCTTCTGATGACGTCATCACTTCAGAAGCACTTCAGCTTCAGGAGCAGTTTTCCTCAGATGCTCAAAATTTCTTTTTCTTTCCATTGTTCTTCCAAGACCTATTGAAATAACTTGAGTAGCTTTTGGTCCTGTACACTTGAACAATTATTAGTAATAACCAATTGACAATTTTTAATACCTTGTTATCATCAAAACTTAATAAGGTTCATTGTGAAACACATTTTGTTCCAACATATACTTGATGGTTGTTTGATTTTTAGGGCAACAAAGGAAACATGGCAGTTGTTTGAAGGTAGTAAAAGGGAGTAGTATGGACTTCTGCAAGCTTATGTGCATAAGTTAATTAGAAGCAATAAGCTTCTTTCGTGAAGATGAATACAATACAAATTCCATAGTCCCCACCAAAATTCAAAAAAATTTATGTTTGTCCTAATGCATGTAGAAAAGGTTTTATGGCGGGATGTAGGTCGTTGATTGGTTTAGATGGATGTTTTCTGAATGGATATTTTGGAAGGAAACCATTGTCTGTTGTGGTACAAGATTAAAATAATGCAATTTTGTCATTGTTTATGCCATTGTGGATGTAGAAAATAGGTATAATTGGAAGTGGTTTTTGACACTATTGCATCAGGAGCTTGTCCTATGCCAGATTACTACCTTGACAAAAATTATAGGCTAAATTGCATTTTTGGTCCCTTAACTATTTAGGTAGTATTGGTTTGGTCCCTTAATTAAAATTTGATTTATTTTGGTCTCTTAACTTCTCTCTGTTATACATTTTAGTTATTTCCGTTAGTTTTAATTAAAAATACGTTAGGTTTTCTTCATCTTCTTCTCTTATTTTTCATTTTCATATCATCTCCATCAACCTTCAACAACAAAAATCTCAGAAGAAAATGAAGAAAACCTAACGTTTTTGAATTAAAACTAACGGAAAAGACCAAAATGTGTAACAAGGAGAAGTTAAGGGACCAAAATAAATCGAATTTTAATTAAGGGACCAAAGCGATACTACCTAAATAATTAAGGGACCGAAAATGAAATTTAGCCCTTTAATTATACTACAACTTTTGGTCAAACTTTACATCTTAAAAGGAAAGTGAAACTAAAATTGGCATAATCCAAAAGATCACATAAGCTGTCGATATAGCAAATTCAATACATCAAAATCAAACCAAGACTACATGCATATAAAACTCAAATATATGTAGGATCTGAACTTTTCTAAAGAATTCCATCACCACCAATTGTAATGACAGAGTCCACATCATTTTTAGAAGAAAAAAAAATGATAATAAAGCAAATCTGGACCGGTTACTATTGATTTCATAAGGCCGTAGGTAAGACATTTTATCAGTTCCTAATAAGTTCTTTACCTAAAGCCACAGTAGGTAAAACATTTTATCATATCTCAATAAGCTCAGTACCTACGGCCAAAATCCTTAGTTAAAACCAAAATGTTTTGTGCAAGAGCCAAAGTTCCATCACTATAGGATATAGCGATGGAACAAATCCGTAGGTATATCATAACAAAAAACAGCCGTAGGTATAAGTTAATCTTTATGCAGCAGAAATATATGATCTAACCTTGATAAAAAAAAAAAAAAAAAAATCAATATATATATGATCTAACAGTTTCAACATTTCTACATATTGAACTAGAACTAATGAACAACTTACTCTTTTTTAAATCACAAAATCATCGTGTAAAACGCGGATCATAAATTATTACTATTTGTTTTTCAAAAAGAAAAGAAAATCATAAACTACTACTGCATGTTACTAATATAGCTGTCTCTATATTAGTCACTACCAAAAAATGTTGTCTCTATATTAGTGACTCAAAGATAGGGATCTCACGTGAGAGAAAATTTCTATTGGTGCAAATCCCACTAATCACTCTTCGAAGTTAGAACAACCAATCAAAGAACTACACGTTATTAGAATTAAGAAGAAGCTGGTTAAAAATAAGAATATTTTTTTAATACTTTTTAAAAAAAATAATAATGGCAATGCCCTCCTGTCATGTAAATGCCCTAGTTTCTAAATCACAGGGATTAAAAAGAAGCTGGTTAAAAAGGGGCAGCCATGTACAAAATTTCATTAAAAAAATAAATACAATGAATTTATGAAACAATGAAATCAAACTTCAATTATATTAAAAATTAATGCCAAGTCTTACAAGCATGTGATATTATAAAGTGTTAAGAGTCTCACATCGGTTAGGAGTTGACCTGACAATTTGTTTATAAGTGAGGGCAATCCTCACCTCACAAGCCGGTTTTGTGGGGTTGTGCTAGACCCAACCACGATTTCTAATATGATATCAGAGTCTCTTCACGATTCTTTAGGCCACCTGTTATTAGGTTTCTGTTACCGGGCCACCCGTCATTTATGTTCACACTTCAAATTATGTGCAATACTGAGCGTGAAGGGGTGTGTTAAGAGTCCCACATCGGTTAGGAGTTAGCCTGACAATCTGTTTATAAGTGGGGGCAATCATCATCTCACAAGTCGGTTTTGTGGGATTGTGTTAGGCCCAACCACGATTTCTAATATAAAGTAACTAAAAATGACAACATAAGAGTATCATAATTGAAATTATTTTCATTCAACTTCTAAATCTAATATAAACTCAAGTAATAACAAGAAGACTACGATGAGAAGAAGAGCTCGTGCGCTATCCTTGTTAGCCTATTCTTTAATAGATGTATATGTCACACTATTATTTATTTATTTTAATTAAATAAATTAGAGCAACTAGTTTAATCTATTCTATGGAAGTGGGAAAGCATTTCCATGGACTTTGTTGTTGCCCTACCAAAAACTCAGAGGAAGTTTGACTCTATATGGATGATCGTGGACAAGTTGACGATCAGCTCACTTTATACCACTACGAACTAACTACAATGTGGCTAAGCTTGCTGAGATTTATGTTGGAGAAATTGTCAGACTCCATGGAGTACCGGCTATCATTGTGTTAGATAGGGATCCAAAGTTTACTTCTCACTTTTGGGGAGCGTTGCAGAAAGCTTTGGGTACTGAGTTGAGATTAAGTTCTGCCTGCCATCCACAGACAGGCGGACAAACCGAGAGGACTATTCAGACATTAGAGGACATGTTAAGGGCATGTGTCTTGGACGATCGGGGAAGCTAGGACAATTTGTTACCACTTATTGAATTTACCTACAATAACAATTACCATGCGAGCCTTGGAATGGCGCCATACGAGGCTCTGTATGGGCGTAAATGTTAGACACCATTATGTTGGTACAAGGACGGTGTGAGAGCATGTTAGTAGGACCTGAGTTGGTACAACAGACGACTGAAAGGTTAGGTTAATCGATGAACAAATGAAGACGTCCCATAAAAGATGGAAGAGTTATGCAAATCGACGGAGGAAGCCTTTGGAATTCCAGGAAGGTGATAATGTGTTTCTAAGGGTGACACCCACTACTGGAGTGGGTAGAGCATTGAAGTCCAATAAGCTTACTCCAAAGTTTATTGGGCCATATCAGATTCTTCGACGTGTGGGATCACTAGCATATCAGATTGCCTTACCTCCAAATTTGACAGGTCTTCATGATGTGTTTCATGTGTCGCAGCTGAGAAGGTACATGGCTGATAGTTCTCATGTTATCGCACCTGACGACATCCAGTTGAAGGAAAACCTTTCTTTTGAGGTTCCTCCAATGAGTATTGGTGATAGGAGCGTGAAGTACTTGCGGGGTAAGGAGATTCGTCTAGTCAAGGTAATTTGGAATCAAGCAACTGGAGATACTACATGGGAACGAGAAGATAAGATGAGGGAGCTTCATCCTACCTTATTCTTAGATGACTAGTTTCAGTGACGAAACTCTTTTTAGAGGGTTAGTATTGTAACACTCTCTATTATTTATTTATTTTAATTAAATAAATTAGAGTAACTAGTTTAATCTATTCTAATTATTTATCTCGTTAGCTGCATTGATTGGTAATTTTGGTATGATTTAATAGGATAATCTTCTACTAATTTGTGTTGACGCCTTTGATTTAGTAAGTTGTTTTACTTATTGAATGCATTTATTTTATTTAGAACAATATGGTATGGTTAGATTACTATGACTAATAGATAAATTATTTAGCATTAGTTAGGAGAACCGGTTACAATGAGAATTGTGTAGAATTCTATGTGATAATGATGACACATAAGGGAAGTTGCAAGTGTGCTAGATTAGGGATGAAAGAATGCCATATGCCAGACCAAACAAATGATGTAAATAAAAATAATGATAATAGGAAACTAATTAAGGAATTAGTGGAAGGGTTGGACGTGTGCAAGACTTTAAATTTTATAACTTCTCTGCATGTGTGCTTGGTCAAATAACTCCCCACTAAGGTTGGGAATAGGCCAGGCCAGGTCAGACTTTGATAGGCCTGAGTCTGGCCTACAAAAAAATTGCAGGCCTGAGCTTGGTCTATGGCCTTTCATAGGCCTATTTTTTTGGCCTGGTCTGGCCTGACCTGAAAGTCTATTTACAGGCCTACTTACTCTTAAAGTTACTAAACATACCATTTTATCTATTTTTAAATAGGCTTAATAGACCTCAAAACCTATTTCAGTGTAAGACTTGTCTATCACTACTATAAGACCTTAAAAGCCTATTTCACTATAAAGCTTTAAAGCCTATTTAAAAAGTCCACTATGAAGCCTAACATGCATAAACAGGCCGGCCTACTAGGTTTCATAGGCTTTTTTGATAGCCTAAGCCTGACCTATTTACTTAAATAGGCTTTTTAAAAAGTCTAAGCCTAACCTTTTTAATAAACAGGTCAGATCAGGCTTAAACATGTCAGACCATAGACCCTTGTAGGCCGATCTGACCTATTCCCTACCCTACCCCCCACTCCTCTCAAGTCTCAACTTTTATGTCACATGTTCCTATTTCTTCTCAACTACCACCACTTCATATTTCCAATTTCCAGTACAGAAATACACCTCACCTACAATACTCAGCCAAATTTTCTAATCTCACAAAATTGAAAACATTTACCTGCCAAAAATTGAAACTACAAGCCACCATTTTCTCAATTGAACTCTCCCATTTATTATATAAATGCTTCATGCCATTCAAGTCTTGAGGTAAGGGTCATTTCATTGTCTGTTCTTCTATTCTTTCTTCAATCCTTTAATTTCATTCTAAATAAAGTCACCCTTTTGTTCTTCCATTTGTACTCTCCTGAGTGAAGAATAATTCTTGAAGTCGTGTTCCGGCAATTGGGTAGAATTCTCTATATATTAGGAAGGAGAGCACTTAAGGTAAGGACACTTTCCCATACAACTCAAAATTAGACATTGAATTAGAAGTCAGTTAAGTATTTATATGCTGTTTGTATGCTTTAAGGAAAAAGATATTGATTTTAGAGATAATGAAATTTAGGAATGTAATTTATTAATATATATTAAGCTGACTAAACTTATATGTATAGTAATTACAGCGAATGAGAGATATTTAAGACTTATAGTAGCTAGTTTATCTAAGTGATATCTGATTTTGTAAGCTCTGATTTCACTATTGTATCTGTAGGTATAACATAGGATGAGGTTTTCCTACTAATGTTGGCCTTTGGCTTTTGTTCTCTGTTGATATATTGCCCTTTAGTTATTTCTGGCACAGGGCTGTTTTAATAAAACATGGTGTTGTCAAGAAAAAAGAAAGAGTATAATATAGTGAACTTAGTATAGGTGCTGCTGATTTTAGTTTAGGGCAAACAAGCTATTTTTCATTACTTTCATACGGTAAAAAAAAAAAGGCTTAATTGCACTTTTTTCTTTTATAGTTTGCCAATTGTGCGATTTTACACCCCATAGTTTTAAACGAGCGATTTTGCCCCCTATAGTTTTCCCCCTTTCTGATTTTATGGTCCCATGACATTTAGTGCTGATATGTCTGTTTTTATCAATTAATGTGTGCCACGTGTGTAATTCCATTTTTTAAAAAATAAAAAAAATGGTATTTTTCAGATTTTGAGAGAAGGAGACACGTGATAAAATCTGAAAAATCACGTGCCTCCTTCTCTCAAAATCTGAAAAATACCATTTTTTATTTTTTAAAAAATAGAATTACACACGTGACACACATTAATTGATAAAAAAACCAGCACTAAATATCATGGGGACCATAAAATCATAAAGGGGGAAATCTATAGGGGGCAAAATCGCTCGTTAAAACTATGGGGTGCAAAATCGCACAATTGGCAAACTATAGGGGGGAAAAGTGCAATTAAGCCAAAAAAAAAAAAAGGGTAAATACCTCTTTTCGTCCCTGTAATATTAGCGAATTTCGGTTTTAGTCACTGTAAATAAAATGCTTTAGATTTTGTCCCTGTAATTTCAGATTCTTCCACTTTTGGTCCCTCTTTTCATCACGTCAGCAAAATCTGCATCAATTACGTCCTTGTAATTTCAGATTCCTCCCACTTTTGGTTCCTTTAATTTCAGATTCCTCCACTTTTGATCCCTCATTTTAGGTACCATGTATGCAGATTCTGCTGACGTGGTGGAATGAGGGATCAAAAGTGGAAGAATCTTAAATTACAGAGACAAAATCTAAATCTTTTTTTTATAGGGACTAAAATCGGAATTCGCTAATATTACAGGGACGAAAAGAGGTATTTACCCAAAAAAAAAAAAACACTATTGTTAGATGGATTATAAAAAGCTTAATAGTAGTTTTGGCCCCCTATGTTTTAAGAAGTTGCGATTTTGGCCTCCTAACTAAATAAACTACAAAATTGCCCCCAAAGTATTGACTTTTTTTACAGTTTTGGCCCCCCAGGGCAATTTTGACCAAGTCAATGCACATGTGGACGCCACGTGTGTATGTATTTTTTATTTTTTTATTTTTTAATATATATTTTTAAATTAAAAAATATAAATTTTTATTTTAATTTTTTAATTAAAAAAATTACATACGTGGCGTCCACGTGTGCATTGACTTGGTTAAAACCTTGTGCAACCAACGGTGCTTTGAAACGTTCTATAGTGCCATCTGCATGTCTTTTTATTTTATACACTCATTACTGCCTATAGATGTTGCATCTGAAGGAAGATCAACAAATTCTCAAGTATTGTTAGCATTGAGTGCTTCTATCTCTGTCTGCATAGCAGTTATCCATCTAGAGTCTTTACTAGCAGAATAAAAACTAGTGGGCTCAAGTTCAGTGTTCAAATAGTATGCATAAGCTGGTGTTTAGGAAATAGAGTTGAATAACTAAGGAATTTACGCATAGGATAGTTACCACCTATGGAGATGCAGATATAGTCTTGCAAGTGAGAAGGTGCCTGAGAAACCCTAAAAGACTTTCTGGTAGATACATGCACAATATCAATATCCCTCTCTTCATTATCACTAATATTATCTTCATTTAAAACTTCAACATTGTCTTCATTAGAACTCACAACATTAGGAGGAGAAGAACTAACAGGCATTGGTTAAATGACTTGACTATCAAAGATAAATCTGTGTATTGGGAACTGAAGTTATACTAGAAGAATGAAATGGAAATTCCAGTTAAAAAAATTTCACAAATTTGGAAACTAAGACTTCAGAAGTATGGACATCAACAAGAACAAAACCTTTAATGCCAGACTTCTAACATAAGAAAGCACATTTCTTAGCTCTATAATCAAATTTATGTCTGTTAACAGGTAGGGTTGATGCATAAATCAAGCATCCTGTTGTGAATTCGATGAAAAAATCACACCAATAACAAACTTGATGTGTGGAGCAAGGGATAGTCAAGCAACCAAAACAAAGTGTATGGAACAATTTTAAACACAAGCCAAAAGTAGAAAACAACGGGAGAGAAAGGAAGAGAGAACACAAAAGAATTTGTTGACCCAGTCTTGTCCAAATTGACCTAGTATGTGGGAGAGAGCAGCCCCCGTTTCACTATAATGATGAGTAACCTTACAAAAGAGATATCAATGGGTTACAAAAATAAGTCTCCCGCCTAATTCTACCCAAAGTCTCAATCTCTTACCGTAACCAAGAGACTCAATCTTAATAGTGTTTCTCAAGGTGAATCAACCCTCAAACCCTAGTGTTTCTTCCAAAGAGGCAAACTCTATACGAACTCTAGTTTTGTTGTTATCTTTCTAAACCCTTGTTTCAGCCCCCTCTATCTCAAGGTTTACACTGATACAATGTTTATATTTATAGTAAAAGCATCCCTCATAAATTGGAACCAAATCAGGCCCATATAAATACGTTTTATTTTTATTCTTCTGCGCGAAATCGTGCTCCGATTTTTCCAGACCGTGCTCAGATTTTTTACGAATGAAAGTGTCAATTCTTCTCCAAAAAATCGTGTTCCGATTTTTCCAAATCGGGCTTCGATTTTGACAGTTTCAGCAAACTTCAATTTCTCCAATTTTGAGTCACTTTCACAACTTGATGTGTGGAGCAAGTGATAATCAAGCAACCAAAATCGCAGTGTATGAAACAATTATAAACGCAAACAAAAAGTAGAAAACAGCGAGAGAAAAGAAGAGAGAACACAAAAGAATTTGTTGACCCAGTTCAGTCCAAATTGACCTAGTATGGGGGAGAGAGCAGTCATCCGTTTCACTATATGATGAGTAACGTTACAAAAGAGATATCAATGGTTACAAGAATAAGTCTCCCGCCTTCTACCCAAAGCCTCAATCTCTTCCCGTAACCAAGAGACTCAATCCTAATAGTGTTTCCCAAAGTGAATCAACCCTCAAACCCAAGTGTTTGTTGCCAAAGAGACAAACTCTATACAAACCCTAGTTTTGTTGTTGTCTTTCTAAACCCTCGTTTGAGCCCCCTCTATCTCAAGGATTACTGATACAAAGCCTATATTTATAGTAAAAGAATCCCTCATAAATTGGAACAAAATCAGGCCCAAAAATACGTTTTATTTTTCTGACTCTGCGCAAAATCGTGCTCCGATTTTTTACGAATGAAAGTGCCAATTCTGCAACATAAAATCGTGCTCCGATTTCTCCATTTCTCCAAATCGGGCTCCGATTTTGACAGCTTCAGCAAACTCAATTTCTCCAATTTTGAGTCACTTTCCCAACAAGTTGATCCTAAAACGAGCAATTATAACATACATGCAGAATATAATAACAGAATAGAAAGTTGTCAAAATAGAATATAATCCATGCAGTATTTTATTACCTTTTGCATGTCTGAAATAAAATTAATTCCGTTCTGCACGTTGTCTCCAAGCTCCTCATGCAATAGTATCAAAAACCACTTCCAATTATCCCCATTTTCTACATCCACAATGGCATAAGCAGTGACAAAATTGCAATTATTTTCATCTTGTCCCACAACAGACAATTGTTTCCCTCCAAAACATCCTTTGAGAAAGCATCCATCTAAATCAATCAATGACCTAGCTACATTCCGCCATAAAATCTTTTCTACATGCATCAGGACAAACATAGAATCTTTTGAATTTTGGTGGTGACTATGGAATTTGTATGGTATTCATCTTCACAAAAAACCTGGTTGCTTCTAATTAACTAATGTACATAAGCTTACAGAAGTCCATACTACTCCCTTTCACTACCTTCAACCAACTGCCTTGTTTCCTTTGTTGCCCTAAAAATCAAACTGCCATTAAGTATAACCACGTAGTGACGCTTCATCAGATTAAAAAACTTTATACTCGAGTTCACATTATATTACATATTTTGTTAAGAAAATGTTTTACGAAAAAACTTACAAAAATATAGTTGTTCTTATACACTTTTGTGAATTACATAGACTGGTTAGAATTTAAGTTGAAAACGCACAATGTTATTCAAATTTCAAAGTGACTTCCAGTACATACATAAGATGTTTTGATTCCCACCGGTTACATGAAAACCGAGGGAATCAAAGTGTAACTAGGTACATATTATGCATAAAGGTACAAAGCATAATAAGTGATCCTGATCACTTTTTTTTCTTAATCTAACGATCTATAACCATCGTAAAGTTGGTCGTAGAGGATCTGAGTTTTGTCTTATTGCATACACATACATATATATATATATAGTGAGCTACGCGATTACTATCAATTTATAATATGATTTAATTCGGAAACATGGAGTTCAAAGCTGCCGAGATAGATCCAACTATTGCCTCAGAAACTTGTGTCACAAATCGAAGAACAGATCGTTTAACATACTCCTTTATCTGATTGCTGTAATCATTTCCAACATCATGAAATCTATCCCAAAGCATAATTCCTCCATAGTTCGAAGTTGGTTTAATGAAAGGAAGAACCTTAGAAATGAGATCATCTGGTGGTATATAACCACCATAAGGAGCTGCATCAGGTGCTGCTGGTAGTCCCATGAAAACGGTATTATTTGGTAAAGCTAAAGATGTCCAATCATTCCATGATTGTAAGAGCAATGTAGCATCTGAGTTTATTATATCATATTGACATGGAGGATTATTGTAGAATTGAACAAGTATATAATCAAACAAGCCAGTTTTGATAGCTTTGTCAAGGTAGTGATCTGGCATAAAACATTGGGGTGCAGATGCCAAGTAAAAGTACCTGCAAGAGATAAAAGGTTGATTTTAGTTAGGGTGTAGGCAAAAAAGGATTCAAAAATATATTGAATGGAAAGCTATTTTCTTTTATGATAAATATTATACGAGTCAAGCTAAGAAGTGCTTTTAGGGCACTTTTTAATGATACAAAAAAGGAAACAATTGATAAGTTTTATATATATAAAAAGTTGCTTTATATCCCATCAACGTGCAAAATACATAATTACCAAGATAAAATTTTCGCTTTAAACTTCTTAATAAGAGCACTTTCTAACATTTTCCGTATCGTATCATATCAAAAATCAAATCATCATATGTATTTATTTTAGGCAAAATTATACAATTAGTCCCTTAACTTTATTTTAGGTAACACTTTCGTCCTTTATCTTTTTTTTGTCACGATTTAGTCCTCTATGTTATAAAATAACAACATAGTTATCCTTTTTTATGAAAAAAATAATCAAAAACTCCAAAAAAAAATCATCAAACTCTTAGGCAAACGTAAATCTTCATCATACAAGTCTAGAAAATCAAATTTCTTTGAAAAAAATCTCATAAAAAATGATAAGATATTGTCATTTTATAACATAAAGGACTAAATCGTGACAAAAAAAAGATAAAGGACGAAAATGTTACCTAAAATAAAGTTAAGGGACTAATTGTGTAATTTTGCCTTTATTTTATCTCAAACCACTATTTGTTTCCTAAATTAAGAGCATAAAAACATCAAAGAAACTACCAGACATCCAAACTAAGTTGGCACCCCTTATTAGGCATGACAATGGGGCGAGGTGGGGAAGAATTTTAACTTCCCCGTTCTCATACCATAGTCTCAAATACTTACCTGTTACCCTACGCATACTCAATAGGGATGAGAAATTGAATCTCATCCTCATCCCCGACCGATTTGTGTATCTCCGTACCATCTTCATCCCCGCAGTGGATAAATTTTTTAATAAAAAGAAGTATTTTTCAGCCTCAGGCTCAATGTTGTATTGCATTATTCAGCAAAGAAATGATGATGATCGATGACTAGGTTATGGGGAAGAGAGAGACCCAGGGTGTGAAATGTGGAAGGAGACGAGAAAGAACTTATAGAAGTGAGTGTCGTCTGAAAGATTGAGAGTGTGAGTGAAATGATTTAGGTTTGGAGTTTCTATTTATATAAAAAGGATAATAAATTGATTTTTTTACATTCGAGACGGGTTTGGGTATGGGTTAAGGGTGGGTACTTATATGTCCATTACCGGTCTCATACTCGTGTTTTGAAATCGAAGAAAACTCAAACCCAATCAAAGCAGGGAAAATCCGTCAATTTAAGTTTGGTACAGACGGGTACCCACATATATGGGCTTTGTTGCCATATTTACCCCTTATTTCAAACCACTACTAACCACCATTAATAAAAATATTTTTGTGAAATTAAACTCATTTTTATCTTAAAATTTTGTACACTCAATGATGCTCTTAAGAAATGGACATAATCTTAAAAATACATAATATGAGACGGACAAACTACTAGTATTAACATGCTAAAACTTCTCATTCAAAAAACATTACCTGTTTTGTTGTCTTAGATTGTCAAGATTCCTAGCAAGGTCATCCCAGTAAAGATCGCTACCTCCTTCAATGTCAAAATCAATACCATCTAAGGTAACACTTCCAAGTGGACCAAATTGACCACTAAGAAAGTTAGTATAGAGGTAATCAGCAACATTTTTAGCATCGTCTGGTGAGCTAAGGGAGTAGGATCCAGATGCACCTCCGATCGAAAGTAAAACTTTGATCCCTTTTTGTTGACAGTGTTTTATTTCGGGTTCGAGTTTTGTACAAGGGCTCCAGTCACCACAATGGCCTGCAAAGTTCCAATTTGGGACTCTTCCTCCTCCAAAGACATTGAGGAAAGCTAAGAGTACAATCTCGTAATTACCTGTGTCACATGTTGATGTCAAGTTGCCATCTCCTAGGTTTTGGCCCCAGTAGACGGCAATGCCACCACTTGATGATGCTTTGATAGTGAAGGGAAATATATATATTGTTAAGACTAATAAAAGGATCAATGTTTGCCTTTTTGTATCCATATTGTGCTTTGTGTTTAGTTAGTTTGATTACTTTAGATCGATTGAGCAATCCTTTTATAAGGTCTCTGATAAGGTTATGTACATTTATTTTATTGTATAAAATAAACTTTATTCTAATTGTAAATAAAAACTACTGGTAAATATTGAATAATTTAGCATCCAGCCTACCAAGTAGACTTTTTGCAACACGTTTTTTTCCTTTCTAAAATTAAAACTTCCAACGATTATGTCATGGAGTCATATCCTACTTTCTTGATCAAAGACAGATCATAAACTAATAATTAACTGTATTAATTCCAACAAAGAAGGCACATGAGATTTACGGATACCCTAATCGTCGTTAAGGTCTGAATCAAAGGAACCTAATCTCGCATTGTGCATGACAGTTAAAAAACCTACAACCACTTGATCTCTTTTACGGTTAATTACTAAGTTGAACGAAAATTCATGTGGAGACTTCAAAAAATTTCATACCTACAACCACTTTATCTCTTTTACAGTGAATTACTACATCCGTTTCAAAATATAAGCAAATTTTACTTTTTAAGTTCATTCAATTAATGATGTATGTGGTCCATATTATAAACCATATACATCATTAATTGAATGAACCTAAAAAGTAAAATTTGCTTATATTTTGAAACGAATGGACTACTAAGTTGAACGAAAATTCATGTGGAGACTTCAAAATTTTCCATACCTACAACCACTTTTTCTCTTTTACCGTTGATTAATAATAAGTTGAACAAAAATTCATGTGGAGACTTCAAAATTTTCCATGAGGTTTCTTGTTTATCGAATTACATGATTTATGAATAAAAGACTCAAAACAATTATAAAATTGTCTGATTTAGGAAGAAAATAAACTACAGGACTCGGTTTTTAAATATATAAACCATAGAATTTTTCATACCAACAACTACTTTATCTTTTTTACCATTCCAATAGTGTACATGGCAGCCCCCTTTTTAAAATATTTTTCTCGTTTTTAATGTTCTTTTAGTCATAGAATTAAATAAAAATAAAAAAAGCATATTTTAATTTTAAACTCAAAAAAAAAAAAAAAATAATAATGCACCTATCGAAATTTTCTCTCACATTAGGTCCCTATCTTCGAATCACTAATATAGAGACAGCTAGTAACATGCAGTAATAGTTTATGATTTTCTTTTCTTTTCTTTATGATCCGCGTTTTACACGATGATGATTTTGTGATTTAAAAAAGAGTGAAGTTGTCCACCGGTTCTTAGTTCAATATTAAATAAACTAAAAAGATAAGATCAAAGATGAATAAGATGACAGCTTTATGTATTCTTTTTATAAGTGTGTTTTTTACATTGAAATAAATTTTATTTATAAAACACAAATGTGTTAAGAAAAGTATATGAAGAGTTTTCCCTAAAAAAAAAAAAAGTATATGAAGAGTCGGAAGACTAAGTGGCAATAACAATGAATAGAGACATTCATTCATAGGAGTTAAGAAACATAGAAAGCTTTAGGAAAATGGACATCTACATCATATTATTATTATTATTATTATTATTATTATTATTCGTAACACTCCCCTTGGATGTCCATTAATGATATGTCTAATTAAAACTTTACTAAGAAAAAACTCAATGGGAGAAATCTTAGTGAAGGAAAAAAAAGTAAAATATCCGATATATTTGCATCATTAAAAACCTTACCAGGAAAATTCAGTATGACAAAACCATAATGAAGGAAAAAAAAGTGAAAATATATTTATTTCTCCCTCTCAACCAAACAATCATCTCTGATACGATGAACACCGATCTTTTGTACCAGGTGCTCAAACATTTGTCCCCGTGAACTTAACTTAGTTGATAAGAACAATGCATAATATATGTAAGATCCGGAGTTCAAATTCCGGACACCACAAAAAAAAAAAGCTGCTCAAACATTTTACTTGGGAGTTACTTTGTAAAATACATTTAAGATTATCACACAAACAAATTTGTTGAGAAAAAGAAATAAAAATAAAAAATGTTTATGTTCTATCGACCTTAATATACCATCCTTTCAACAAAGCAATGCTCTTGGTATTATATTTATAAAGGATTGTTGTGTTTCTTCTTCTTGAAGACAAACCGGAAGTTTCTTCTATGTGTTCCGGTCATAGACCTCAATCAAACCCCATTAATGTTGAGGATCAGACAAATAACCTACATCTTTAAAATAACAAATAATATATATTATATAATAACATGAATAATTAGCAAGATAAATTATTATCCCTCAATTGAATTAAAATATGGTACTACAGAATCAATTAGTTCTTCAATATTTACTTAAATTTTCAAACGATCTTAGTCTACATCTAGTGACTTTACACCCATTTTAGTGCACAACAAATGTCATTTGTCCATATATAATAATTTTATCACCTAGGTATATAAAGTTCATGCTTTTGAAAAATAATAAACTTGTAATCTCTAGAATTATGGCACGCAGTAAAGAGATGTCGAGCACGATGTCAAGACACCAGGAATGTCGAATGCAATGTCAAGACATTGTGACTGGGGATGTCAATGGATACCCATAGATACGGATAGTATGATACTCGTCCCCGCCTTGTTGGATAAATATGATATACGCACCCGCCATGTACCCTCGCTGGTACCCACTATACGGGTATCCGTGGGTATTAAGGTATCCATGGGTATTCATGGGTACCATGAATTTTTTAATTAATTTATTTTTTGGTACAAATAATAACTTTTTTTTAATTGCCAAAAACTTCAACTTTTAAACATCCATACATAATCCATTCAAAATTTCATAAATCATACATAATCCATATAAAATTCATGATTCTTACATAATCCATAGGATATGTTTTATGATGTGAATAAAGTGGAAATGGTGAACTTAATAAGATGAATTAAAAAAATTAAAAATAAAAATAGGTTATTAATGAGGAATCTTAGGTGGGCGGTAAAATTTCTTTCAATAAGATAACAACTTTAAGTAATAAGATAAGATAAGATATATAAAGATATTTTATTAATTTACTTAATTTATTATCGGGTATGGGTATTCGTGGGGTATGGGTACAATCAAATCCGTGTCCGTATCCATATAATAATGGGTAGTCAAATACTCGTTTATTATACCCGTGGATATCTGTTTAGCTACCTACCCCGTGTCCATGACAGATTTTATCAACGGGCACCCGCGGGCTTGGGTATTTTTCCACCCTTTCGTGACAACATAAATAATAATTAACAAACTTAAAATAAATTACAGTAAGTAAATGACACAAGTTATTCTAATCAAGTTCGTGGCAACGTCACATACATATGGGGGCATCAAAGCCTGGAAGGAAGTCCACTATAATAGTATTAGTTTGAAGTCATACGTAAACAACCTCCGGTTTACTTTCCTTCTCTTCTAATCACTACCCGTGGTATTTCTATCTAAGCCACACATAGATATGGGACCCCTCCCACTTCCTATCAATCAATCACCAGTGATAACAAATACAGTCAAGATGGAGACACACTCCAATAAACAAAATCCACTCTTGCGTAAAAGCTGACAAGTGATTCACAATTACAACTCAACTATCAGTCCAACTCTAGCATCAACGTGATACAAGAGTAGCTCACAAACAACAATGGACAGACTAAAACCCTAATTGACACTTTCACAAATGCGGCTTCAGTAGTATTCTTAGGTTTAAAGTCTTCCTTTATATAGTCTGAGAATAGCATGGGCTTGATGAACAATTCGAGCTAAACACACAACTTATCCAATATGGTCTTCAACACAATATTCTGGAAGCATGTATATTGTTTCCTTAAATTTTTTGAAATCCATTATAAGGAAACACGACAAATCTTAAGCCGCCTTTTGCTGCTTCCAGAAAACACACGCTTCTTGGTCAACACTCTACGTGTATCATATCTTCATAGAATCTTCAGAGATCTCACGCTTAAAACAAATCTTTCAAGAAAGTGAAACAAGGCACGCTACGATGTCGTACCAACATGTCAAAACATCTTATTCAACATCTTGCTAGAACACTTGTTTTAACAAAATGCGGTCAATCACAAAATACAAACCTAACAATCTCAAATAAATATTTACCATTCCTACATATTTCATCTTGATTTCTTTTCTTTAAGAATTCAAATTTCAAAAATTCTTCAGTAGTTCTCAGATTTATTTTCAAATGGACAAATCATATATTTTTATATCTCTCTTTTCAAAATATTCACTCGAAGAATTTTACATAAAAATATCAAGTTAGTCATATAAATATATTGTAAGATGTACCTCATATATACATTGAAGCTTTCAAATGGTGCTACACTTAATCAAGTATCATATTGTATTTGAATTCACTTCCGGTGAATATGTCTCTTCAAAATTAATAGTAGGATTTCACCAATACTCTTGAACAATGTGCCCAACTTTATAAATAATTCAAAATTATAATTTTATTTTCACATATTCATGGACTACTGGTCCAAAAACCATTCGCTTTGCAAAGCTAGTTTAATTTTGCATAAAATGCCATCTTTTCATTAAGTCAGTCATTATATTGTCTTTTTTCTATAATCCGTAATAGACTTTGATTCATGATTCTCATTATCATTTTTCACATATAGCGCTATATTTTATTTAAAAACATCATCAACGTTGACTCTTTGTTTTTCTGGTTCCATCGCATTTCATCCATGACATAATTTATCGAGATCTCTTTATTTGCATAGCATAAATTCCAAGTATCTAATCCGTTCGGATGCAATTTAGATTCATTTGTAATATTATATTGTCCAAATGAGACATCTTTTATTTTTATTGCAGTATTAGCAACTGATATTTTGTTTGTTTAACTTTGCAAATGAAACCATATCTTGAACTTGTGGTTCCTGCTGATTTATATGAGGATCAAGAAGAAAGAATAATAATTTATTTTAAATGATACATTTGAACTTATGGTTCATATAATCATATTCGTATTTTATTAATAATAATTATTTTAAATGATTCATTTGAACTTCTGGTCCATATATTCAGCTGCTTATTTTTTCCCCTAATATTGAAAAAACTAATTTATTAAATCATAATCAGCCTACTTGGCTTGAAATTGAACTCCAATCATTTATTCAAAATATTTTATACTAGACTAGATGGAGATTCATACCAATTATAGTTTTCCAATATTCTTTTACGACCCATCTAAGTGCATTATATTGGAGCAATTGAAACATTGACAACACATCCAAAAATGCTTATATATGTTATGAATAATAATGTTGGTGGATGTCCATTCGTGATATTCCTAACTAGACCATCCACCCGTGCTGCCGCACGGGTCATATCGATTGGAAACAAAACATGCAAATATATTGAAATTAAAAGGGTTAAATAAGTTTTTAGTCCCTATAAATATTCATAGTTTTGTTTTTAGTCCCTACAAAATAAAATCACACTTTTTAGTCTCTGTGACATTTTCCTTAAGCATTTTAGGGACCAAAACTATTGATGAAAATTTTTGACAGGGACTAAAAGGGCTGATGGAAAAATTTATAGGGACTAAAAATGCCGATGGAAAATTCTATAAGGACTAAAAGGTGTGATTTTATTTTGTAGGGATTAAAAACAAAACTGTGAATATTTATAGGGACTAAATACTTAATTAACCCAAATTAAAATATGCTTGCGGTACAAAATAAATTGTTTATAAAAAAAAATACAATAAAAAAAGACCTTAAATCGGTAGATTGCAGAAAATCTCCTTCTAAACATAACCACAATTTTATGCATGGATGATATATCAAGCACTTAATATAAAACATAGAATGGTGTGAAATATTGCATACAATTGGAAGTTAAATTTGTACATATTAACTTGATATCTTCGAAATTAAATATGTGCATAATAATAGTTTGTTCAGAAATAAAAATCCGGAAGTTTGTATATTCATTATAATTTAGCATATGGGAGAAGGATTAACAATATCTAAGCAGCTATAGGTTGCCAATTTCGTTAAACCAATGGTCTTCGCAGGATAGTGGAAGCACTAAACAGAGAAGGTTTTTTTTTTTAAATTAACTAGTTATAAACCCGTGCTTTGCACAGGTTGAATAACGTATTTTTTTAAAATTTAGTTATGAAGGAGAAATCTTATAAATTACGGAAAATTGTTACCCTTTATAAATGTGAAAATCAAAGTTGCGTAAACAAAAAATTTGCAACACAGAGTCTAAAGCACTACATAAAAAATAACATAACAATTATTGCAGTCTCTTATTCGTTAAAGTTAACCCGAACACAAAATTTTACGCTAGATTTAACCTAACTTCTTTGCTTAATTTTACTGTATTACCCCTATTTAATTTAATCAAAATGTTAACGTTAATTGTTAGGGAAATCAAAATAACAAATCGCTCCTAATTTTTCTCCTTAATTTTATTAAACAAATTATATTAACCCTAGATTTAATTTATGCAAAATGTCAGCTCATTTATAAACGTTAACCCGTGACGCAATATTAACCCTAGATTTAACCTAATTTTTTCGTGTGACTTTACTATATTAACCCTAGATTTAATTTATGCAAAAAGTCATCTCTAATTTTAACCTAATTTTTCCCTCCACACTTTTGCATTTAATGTTTATCTAAAGTAAAATAAAAGTATGTTCCCAATTATATGTTGTTTTTTTGAAAGGAATAACCGTTAACCCGTCTCGCTATAGTTAACTTAATATCTTACTTATAAATGTTAACCCGTCTTGCAATACTTAACCTATTTTATTTCTCAAAGTTAACCTGAATGCAAAATTTTGCCCTAGATGTAACCTAACTTATTTGCTTAATTTTACTATATTAACCCTATTTAATTAACCCTGTTTAATTTAATCAAAATGTTAACGTTAATTGTTAGGGAAATCAAAATAAACAAATCGCTCCTAATTTTTCACTTTAATTTTACTAAACAAATTTTATTAACCCTAGATTTAATTTATGCCAAATGGCATCTCTTATTTCTAAATGTTAACCTGTGACGCAATATTAACCCTATATTTAACCTTATTTTTTCGTGTGACTTTACTATATTAACCCAAGATTTAATTTAAGCAAAATGTCATCTCTTATTTCTAAATGTTAACCTGTGACGTAATATTAACCCTAGATTTAACCTATTTTTTCGCGTGACTTTACAATAGTAACTCTAGATTTAATTTATGCAAAATGTCAGCTCTAATTTTAACCTAATTTTTTGCTCCACACTTTTACATTTAATGTTTATCTAAGGTAAAATAATAACCTTAGATAATCACGGCATAAAGAAAATTCTTCGAAAGAATGTAGAAGCAACTGAATTTGGGAGAAAAAATTGAAAAATAGTTAAAAATATAAAAATTGGAAAATAATTAAAAGTTATTAAAAATATAAAAATTAGAAAGTAATTAAAAAAAATTGGTTAGGGGCAAAAATGGAAATTCATAGGCCATGGTTAAAAAAAAAAACTTAACCAATAAGTAGATTACCAAATTGCCCCTTATAGGGGCAAAATGGTAAATTCAAGGGACATTTCTTTTAATATAAGTATATATATATATAGACAATTAGAGAAAAACGGCATTCGTTTTAGATTAACAACCAATTTATTGGATCTGGTTTTTTATTGAATCACATTAGTCACATATGCCTAATCTTGGTGAATGAGGATATTTCTTAACAAATATGCAACTGAATTAAAATAGGGCAGCAAATTGCAGGGAAAAAAACATATTTCACTGCCTAATACTTCTAAAATGACACTATTTATATCACTTATCATATACTTTTTGCTACTTATACAAACAAAATAACAGTTCCATAAACCACCAACATTAGACGCGACAGAAATTCCAATTTTCTGTTCAGTTTACAATTCACTACTAAAACCTTACTGGGAATGAGGATCATAGTTGTACATAATAAACATGCAGTGGCATTATCAATGTTGATGTACAATACAACTGCAAATATATATATACCCCTGGGGGCACAGATCCTCTAATAGGTTAGTAATGTACTTCTAAACAGACCCTGTCATAAAATTGAATATACATGCAATTTCTACGGTATGGTTGCTCATAATTGTAAAAGAGTGCTAACAAAGGTATTGAATAGATCAAAAAAGGATAACTTTAGAATTAAACAAAGACGGATAAGAAATGTCATACACCATAAACGGTACTTAAAGTAACACGAACCAATAGTACTTCAAGAAACAAAAACAATACGGAAGAAATAAACCATAACATTCAAACAATTTTTAAAATAATTGATGAAACGGACTGCAACATGACACTATTCTTAATATTTGGGCTCAAGCTTCACACTTTTCAGTTTGACTGATTTTGTGGCAGATTCATCGCCATCCAACTCATAAGCCATCAGCTCTGAAACACCTTTTTCAGCCGATCTTTTCCCCGCAACTTTGCTTCAAGGGTGTCTGTTCATCCTCTTTCTCATAATCATTCACCTGGATATGACATCAGTTGCCTTTTGATTAACGGCAGGCTTGGATGAATCAACGCCCTCAACCTTCGTGATACAATAAACAAAATAAGCCTACCATAAGCAGATTGAAACATCCGTAAAGGAAACTCATAAAAAATTTAGTTTTAAAATTACCGTGATTTAAAACTACTGTAAAAAAACATTATAGAAATCAAGTTTTTTATGCAAATTTTGCTATAGGACAAAACTTTAGACAGAACTAAGGTAACTATCATAAACAGTCATCGTATAATAGGTTGATTACAATATGGATATTGTATATGAACATAGCACCTTGATATTATGTGGAACCATAAACCTTTTTGTCATATCCCCATCATCACTGATTCGTTTAACATCGTAGCTGCGCCAATTATGTATAAGATTTCCATCAGCTACCTCAACTTTGAATAGCATATGTTTCCCATAGAAAATATCAAGCTCAGAAGGAAAATCAGCTGCATTGTTATTCTGCATATACACATGAATAATGTTACACATATAGTATCAGATAACGATCGCACAGCCGCACCACAATTTATAAGAAGTTTATTGTTCATTGTGCTTATTATTATCACTGCTATTTAGTAACACGTCGATCTAAATAGCGGTTATCTAACCGTGATCAATCACTTTAATAAAGTGCATCTCCTAAATTGCGGTGTTTAGAAAGCTTATCATATATTTTCAATCTCCAAACTTACACGATTTTTACAAAGCTTATCATATATTTTTAATCAAAAAAAATAAAAAGTACTGAATCTTATAAATATTTGTGCATCAACTCAATCCTGAACACCTCTCCCAACATAAGTCTGCACATTGCGGTCAAACACGATAAAACTTGTAGACCCTGTGTGATCCATTACTTGCAGGTGCACCTTGAACCTACAAATTAATTAACAACAACAGTATTAAGGAAAAAAATAAACAATGTTTGCGACAAAATATGGAATTGATTAAACAGAGTCGCATAAAAACAAACCTAGGCATAACATTCCTCCTAGTGTTACACTTCGGGCAAAAGAGTCGATCATCAATAGTCTTCACTCTAACCGCACACTTTGTACCGCCTGATAATACCAGCTAAACTCTTTTTCGATGTCACACACAGTTGCAAGAACAATTCCATGGCATTTATGTGAATTGTGTATTATGGTACGTTAATGAATATGAAAAGATTAACTACAGGTAGTCATGGAATTAAGTTCTCATACATCTGATGCTTCGATTAAGTCTTCAATAGTCATTCTGCGAGATTGAAGCATGTCATCGACCAACGACACAACACTAGATGAAGTATTTTGGCTAATGCCCTGTGTGACCTGGACATCTGCACTGCTGATCCTGTAAAGCAATCAACTCAATAATCAGTATTATACATAGACAAATATGTCATTAAAGTAAGAATTGAACTACTATATGAACTATTGTAATTACTTTGACTTGTAATACATGAAACCCAATGCAACGAAAACAATAATATCTTTCCAAAAAAAATTCTAATCAAAATTCACAAATTTAAACAAAATCAGAAACAGAGAAAAAAATCATCACAATTGGGCTTAAGGTTAAGAACAAAATCGATCTTATTTAGATTAAGAGCATCCTGAACAATCTTTTTCTTGATATTGTCATATTGATGTAAGATTTCTTCATAAACCTTTAATCAAGTAAAACATATACACATGAGTTATGTGATTTATGATTTTTCAAACCTTCAATCAAAAAAAAAAAAAAAAAAAATCAAACACAAATAAAATAAAGGTGGGGTCGGAAGTACCTAAAGGATGAGATCGCTGAAGAGGATTGAGGGGACTGCCGGCAACGGAGTCATTGTCATGGCGGTGATGGTAATGACGTGATGAAAGTTGACGACGGCGATGGTTTGTTCGGTGACGCCGGAGTTACATATTCGCGCCCGTGCTGCCGTGATGAGAGAAATCGGAATGGAGGAGAACGTCGGAACAGTTGCAGAGAAAACAGAAAGAGAAAACAGCGAAAGAGAAAATATCCCTTCAGCAACACAAATGACCACATATTCCAATGTTAATCTCAGAGGCTTGCTAAAACTAAACCATCACATGTTAAGCAGCACTGCACATGTAAGGAACACATTCTCCACCCTCATCCACCAAGATAAATTTGCAACAATTTTGAGGAAATGCCTCAATAGAAATCTGCATGAAGTAGTAGCAACATTAAAGGAATATATATTAGAGCAAAAAACTATATCAATCCAAACTACAATGTAAATCCCACACTCAAGAATGAAGAAGCTCTAAGCTAACTGTAATTAATTTTTTATCAAATGAACACTTGAAATCAAATTTTAGTTAGAACTTTTTGAAGCAATCCTAAAGGTTCAGATTTCCATCCAAAAAAAAAATCATAGGTTCAGGGTAATGATATCTAAGAAATGACACATACTACTACTTATGATTGTGTAATTTTCAATCAAAGAACTCATTCATAATTCAACTTAATACATCTGAAACAAAGCTGTTAACATGCATAAAAATTCAAATCAAAATGAATCATTATAGGAATGTTAAATATAAAAATGGTGTTAAGCAAATGATGTTCAGAACCAAATGCAAATTACATTTCAAGATTATTTCTCGTCAATTTAGCAAAGAATATGTCTTGAGAAAATTTTAATAATATACGGTGTCCTTGTAATTAAACCTATTTGCAACAGAAAATTCAATGTCTCGAAGGAAATGCATCGCATATATAGCACGTGAAGAAAAACATGTGTAAATAGAACATTGACAATCAACTCAGATAAGGAAAAACATTGAAACAAAGGCAACATAAGCCACAACTACAATCCTACTATTTGTTTTGAAAATAAAAATCCAAAACACAATATAGTCAAAATTGAAACTTGAATTTACTTTAAGTACTTTCATTCATTGGAAGAATGTGTCAGCAACACTTACATGATAGCTAAATACATGAAGGAAAATACATTATATATAGATATCACACAGCCTATTGGACTTTAATGGTTTATCCTTCCTATTTAAAACCGAAACAAAAAAAAATCTTAAAGGCAACATACATCCAATTTGTATAAATACTAAATCAAATAGTGAGTCTTAAATGTAAAGAACTCCAATACTTCATTGTAATCACACTTGCATTGAGGGATTCAAGACATCATAACTCAAAAGAAAGAAAGACAACACCACAAAAAGTATGAAAATAGTTTTAATAGAAACTATGAAAGATTACGCAGAGATTGATCAAAATCTAGGAACAAAATGCATGCCTTTATGCTCTGCTGCAGTATTGTACCATCAGAAAACTTTGCTGCAAACAGTTTACATGCTGAAAATACCCAGGAAACCACATCAGATTTCCAAAAAAAGAGAAAAACTTCAAATTATAGACAATTATTTATACATGTCCATTAGGAAGCATAATATTATAAATTTATCACAGCCATCACCAATAATGGAAATCTATACATTTTATTATTAACTTGAAAATGTTGTAATGATAAAATGGGTTTGCTAATAGCATACAAACTAATAACATAATATTTAACACTTCATATGCGTAAAAAAAAAAAAAAAACACTTCATAGGGAGCTCTAGGAGTTAATTAGAAGTAATCCTGCAGCTAGTAATCAAATCTCATTATTCATTTTCAAATATAGCCCAACTAATTGATCACAGTAATTTCAAACTCTTGAATGGGCAATGCATTTTGACAGAATCCATTCTAAATTAAAACGGTTAACTAATGACAAACAACATCCTTCAACTAACACATCAACAAATCCAGCACCTTTCCACAGTTACAGCTTCGACATATTCGTTTGTACAGACTCATCAAATACAACAAATTCATCACTTTGATCAGTTAATGAGGGAATGACAGAGTTAATATCGTATAAGTTGAGTCTGTCATTCCTTGTAAAAAATTGGATTCGTATTAAAAGTTGTAGCGTGAATTCCTAAATAATAATGGTTTAATATAATTCTCATTATACGAATTAAACATAATTTGATTGACATGAAAATTTTATATTACATAATATGTTGAAGTGTTTGATGATATCATCATCAACAATCACTTTCTTAATGCAATTTAGGAATTCAAAATTAAATTGAGTTAAAAGAAAATGTTTCAAAAAGACAAAGTGGTGGTAGAGATTTGCAAATGAGAGGAAAAATAGTGAGAGAGGGAGTACCTAACACTGATGTAACACGTTCCATTCCATTCTTACCTTAACCAACTAAATTGAATCATCACCGAAATGATGAAGAAGGTGAAAGTGAAAAGATGAACAATTTTGGGAATACCTGAACATTCAATACCTCCGATTTTTTAAAATCTGAGTCATCTTAAGCGTTGGAGAGGGAGATAAACTGAGAATAATGAAGAATGATTGACTCCATAAGGATTCTAGGGGATGAAAGTGAAACTGAGAACTAAACTTCAGAGAAACAAAATTCAATTCATAGAAAGGGTAAAACTATTACCTTGAGAGAAAATTCACAAAATCAACAAATCTGAACAACGATGGAATAAAACATTAAGCATGATGGATGTTTAAGATTTAGCAACAGAAGAAGCATCGTCGATGAAGGGAGAGAGAAACGACGAAAGATTTCGGTTCATATTACGATGACATCTTTCTCTTTCTCTGGAGAAGTTGAATTGTGATGGTTTCTGTGGGTCGGAATCACGGTTGCGGCGGAGATGAAATGGCCAGATTTGGCGCCGCCACGGGAGAGAGAAGAGGGACTGAAAATGGAAGATGAATTTCTCAGATCAGAGAAAAATGGCGTGATAGGAGAGAGAGAGAGAGCAAAAGGAAGGAAATAGTTTTGCTATGGCTGGTTCACATGCCTTTGGATTGAGAAGAGTGGGTAACATTGAGCCATGTGCATGCCTTGGAAATGGTAACTGTTTCATTGGAAAGTAGGAAACATTGATTAGCAATGTAGAGACTCTTCATAGTCATGTACAGATTTCATGCAAATAGTTTGGAAAAACTAAAGAGTGCATTTAATGGCCGTGAGGGATAGTTTACCGCGCTATGTCATTAAGGGTATAGGATTTGAAATTCAAAAATGCAATTAAATATGGTTAAATCACATTTTCCCGCTCAAATGCAAGGATTAGGGTTTTGCAAATGTTGTGTGCATTGTAGGTTATGATTAGATAATAAGGATTCTTATAACTCCAATTAGTGAATGAATTGTTAGTGCTCTTTGATTACATGTGATCTTTCACTTGCTTATTTGTATCATATAAATAGGACCCATGTTATCTCTTTATCCGTTTCTCTCTACTCTTCTATGTTGTACAATATCTTACAATACTTTAGATTAATTTTATAAGATGTTATCAGCACGAAGCTTTATCAATCAAAGGTAATATTGATTCATGTATGCTTGTATGTGAAATAATCATTTTCATTGAGTTTTTATGTTCATGCACCATGTTTGTATAATATTGATTCATATGCATGTATGAGATATTGTCTTTTTGAAATTATCATGCATTTTCTGTTCTTCATAGTTCTTTTACAATCCCTTAAATCATGCTTGGTTTATTTTTCCTTTCATATTGATCGAGAATATTACTGCCTAATACAATATGTTTGAGTTGCTTAAGTTTGAATTAAGGTCTCTTTTCTTTCCATATCTCTACGAAAATTATTTATAGTGTAATAATTTGTAACATATTGCTCTGCCCTCCCCATATTCTAGTAACATATTGAATAATACTTATCTTGTACATCTATACAAAAATTAACCATTGGCCAAGTTTATTTTGTTTTGATTATTGTGTGCATCTCTATCACAATTATATATTTTATCACAATTCATTATTTACTCTTGAATCATATGTGAAATTATTTTTCAAGTTTAACTTGATTGTATTCATTTAACTAATTTTTTTATGGTTAACTTGATTGATCTATATTTATATTTTTGCATATAATTTTTGTTGAAAAATTTCTTTGACTTGTACAGGTATCAGATATTTCTTGTTTATTCTTGTCAAATTTTGAAAGAATTTGCTTTGAAGCATCCCTCAAGGATAACAAATAAGAATGAATTGTTCTTGATCATGTGTGATATATAATTCCTGGAGAACTAAAAAAATAAAAGATTAAAGCATCCATGAAGGATTGCAAAGAATCATATTTTTATCATTGTTTATGAAGGTTTGAGATATGTATATTTCTTGAAGAACTAAATATTTAATATCAAACATCCTTAAAGGATAACAAAAATTAGAGTAAATTACACTCCCCTCCCCTCAAAGATGCTTGAATTACACTCCCCTCCCTTGAAAAATAAAATTTACACTCCCCTCCCTTATAAGATGCTTGAATTACAACCCCCTCCCTTAATAATTAAATATTCACTACACTTTAATCTATTTTAAGATAAACAAATATTTTTATGATATATAATAATTTTGAACCATCATTTAAAAAAAATCAATTCATTTCTTTAAAATTTAAATGTCAATGATAATTAAATTTAAATATTTTGCTATTGATTTGATAATTTAGAGTATAAAATTAACTTTTAAATAACCATATTTTATTGTCTTTAGTAAATTTTTCACATATTTTAATTTAGTTTTGGTTGTTTCATATTTTATAATAGGGTTTAAAACTACATGTTAATGAAATTGTAAATAAAAAATAGCGAAAATATGTATTTAATTTTTTATTCTATTAAAATAGACTCGTAATACTATTTTTTCGAAGTGTGTTAGATTATTATTATTTTTCTAGATTATTTGAAATAAAAAATAAATATTGAAAGAGTAAAGTGTAGATTTTAACATAAGGGGGGAGGGGAATGTAATTCAAGCTTCTCTTAGGAAAGGGGAGTGAAAAGTTTTCTAATATGTTTTGAATAAGAGGGGAGGGGAGTGTATATTTTAACATAAGAGGGGAGTGGAGTGTAATTCAAGCATCTTTGAGGGGAGGGAAGTGTAATTTACTCCAAAAATTATGATCTTCCTTGGTGTTGATAGATTTATGGTTGAAAATAAGATTTATTTTACCTTTGTATAACTTTTAAAATGAAAGTATTGAAGAGTTACACGTTGAGAATGTAATGTAGTTATCGAGGAATTAATTTGTTGTTTTTAAGGATCCCCGAAGAATCGCTCAAATAAAGAACTTTCTTGATCATTGTTTATAAAGATTAGGAATATAGCTCCTGAAGAACTAAAATTTAATATTAAATCATCCTTTAAGGATTGTAAAAATGTGATTTTACTTGATTATTGTACATAGAGGTTTGTGGAGTTCTTGACCATAAGATCTTTTTACTTGATTATTGTTCATACAGGTTTGTGGAGTTCTTGACCACAATTCAAATATATAAGATCTATTTGATCTTAGTATAAATTCTATCGAAATGATTAAAAAATAATTATTTATGTCTCTTGAATGTGCTCCTGAAGTAGCAAAATTTAGAAAATAATATCAAATTTTTTTTGAAAGATAGATCACATTTGTGATTGAACATAAGAGTAGTCATTGATTGAAAAGAAAAAGTCTCACATGATAAATTGAACTTTATTTTTAGATTGTATCATCCATATACTATTTGTTTTGTATAATTTGTGCTCGCTTATTTGTTTTTCTTTTTGGTAGAATGCTCCTCATAATTTTTTTTCTAATGAAATAGTAGGTATTGTGCTTATGAATTTAATATTATTGCTACTTTAATTTTGAAACAATTAAGATTTATGAACTATATTGTTTTGAAATGGGATTCTTGTTAGTTGACAGAATAACTATAAATTAGATTTGTATTATTGATTCCTTTTAAAAAGTATGCATAAACTATTTCGAGGTTTCGAGCAAGTATTGCTCCTAGAATTTGGATTCACTAAGGACCACAATAATTATATATATATTTTGTTGGATATTCTTAATTTTATCCAACAACCGGTATACGAAACTTTCCTTATTCTTGAATAATCTATTATTTCTTTCGTTCCACAAAACTCAAACACAAAGAGTCAAACAAGCTGTAAAAAAGAGCATCATGCTTTAAAATCATATGTTAAATAAACAAGTTGAACAAAATGATCCTGAATATGTTATATATCCAAATCAAAATCACTACACAAGTTCTACCGAGAGAGATAAGTTATGTTATGAACACTAGCGGAAAGACGGGCACTATTGTGCCCTTCTATCTGCTCTTTTTACCGCCCTAATGTGTGTGTATATTTATTATGTTTGTTTGTATACTTTATATTACAATTTTTAAATATTAATCGAAATTATTCCTACATCGATTACAAATTATTGTCAAAACATATAACGAAATTATTTATCAACTTGGTATATTTTGGCTTGTCTGTATATAAAATAAAAATAAAATGATGGTCATTTTCTTATTGATTATATTTATAGTAACATATATTTGATCTAGTTTGTTATATTTTTTCAAAGGATAAAGAAAAAAAAATTGGACATATACTCATATCTGTTTCTTACATGATATATTTTGTGTGATAATAAAAAAATTGAGCATGTACAATATGTTACATTTTATTATATGTGCTATTTACATTGAAAGTTGAAGATAATTTTGAAAGGTAAAAAAGATGGTCCAAAAGAGCCGAAAGAAACATAAAACACATGCATTTCACGTTGTACAAACAAACCTTGACTATTTTGCTATGCATGTATGCATTATGGCTCCGTCATCAGTGTGGAAAATTTAATATGAGAGTGAATGTAATAAGAAGGGTCTTTTTAATTTTTTGAATAAAGATTTCAAGTTGATAACAGGGGAGGAGTTTGAACATTTTTCAGGATTTTAAGGTGTGTTTTAGGAATTTCCAATATACTACAAGATATGTGTCACTTATAAAATAATTAGACATTCCCTCAAAAAGAAAAAAAAAATGATTAGACATTTTTTTTTGAAAAAGTTTAATAATTAGACATTCTTGTAAATAAAATAAAAGAATTAGACAAATATGTGCCACTCATATATAAAATGAGAAATTTTACTTTTGATCCTTATTTTATCACGTTTACAAAACTAGTTCTCCCTTTTTTAAATTAGACCTTTAGACGAACACGAGTATTAAAAAAAAGAGATTTTTTTTTTTGTGGGAAAGGTGCTTATAGTATTTCATTGATAATCAAAGTTTCAATACAATTGAGTATATGATAATAAATAGCGGGACTAGCGAGGAATATGGCTTCTCCTACAACAGTGTGAGCCACCACATTATCTTGTCGCCTAGCAAACTCCACCGTAGAGTTGCTAAACTTGGACAAGAGTAAAAAGACCAGGAAGCTCTGTGATGATGTTACCAAATTCGGTTATATCTTCCCGACACGAATAAAGAGCATCTTTTGTGATTTTAGAGTCGACTTCAAAATCAATATTATCAAGGTGCATATCGCTTGTCCATTGAAGCGCATGGTAAAGGCTCAAAGCTTCCCCAATGTCAACCGGATAGACACCAAGAAATAAAGCTAACTGTTCTAGCCAACACAAATACTCCCTCTTCGTCGCGGATGCAAATACCAATGCCCGTTTTGTTACGGTGACTAGAGAACACCGCATCAACGTTGTACTTTATGCGGCCATGCTCAGGAGGCTTCCACCGCTGCTGGGCAGCAGCTGGAACATCGCTTGCAAGAGCGCTAGCAGCAGTTGGTTGGAAAACAGCAGGAGCAGCATCTGTTACAGTAGAAGTAACAGTACGTTAACAGCTGCTAGATGCGTACCAGCAGGAGCTGCAGTCAAGTTTGCAGCTGCAGATAAAAAAAAAAAAAAAGTAGTGATATATGTACATCTATTTTAAGACAACTTTCATGACAACCTTGTTTTTCTCTCTTCTTATTAGTAAAAAACAATGAAGAGAGAAAAAGAGAGATAAAAAGAACATCATATGAGTATGAGAGAGAAAGTTATCCTAAAAGTTGTCACAAATGGTTGTACAAATATCATTTCTAAAAAAAAACAGAGACTTTTAGATCTCTTAAATATAACATTTGTTGCAACTTTGATTTCATTACATTATTTTAGCCTTTAAAATGATAATTTTTGTCCTTACAATTGTTTTTTTCTTTCTATTCTCCTTCAGATTTTTATGTTTATTTTCGATTCATAATTAAAATTGAGATTATATATATAATTGATGGTAATATTGCGACCACTGGTTGATGTTTTTTCTGATTAAAAAAAAATTATGTTGCTCGGATGGTACCACGGTCCAAATCAGAAAAGATTTTAATGCACAAATAATACTTATAAATGAATCTACATTTACCTCTCTCTAAGAAACGTAGCGGAGTTGGAAGGCAGAATCTTCGAATCCAATATCACTTTTTTTTTATCACTAGATCAAACCCTTGAAGTTATTTGATAGAATATCCTTTATAATTTTAGTATTTTTCAAAATCAAAATACTCTGTATAAACTTGTATCACCAACCATAATCTCATAATGACATATATAGATATTTGTACAACTCAAAATAAAACATTTATAATTGGGTAATGCAAATAGACACCCACCTTAATTTAAAGGGTGTTTATTAACATCCTACACCTATCTTCTTTTGAAAGGAAAACCCCCTTCTCTCTTTTTTAATCGTTATTAAATTTAAAGTAATTTCTCACCCAAATTAATAGTTTCTCTCTCTCTCTCTCTCTCTCTCTCTCTCTCTCTCTCTCTCTCTCTTTTGTCAAAAAATTCTCCCCACTATTTTTTAGTGCTATAAGCTAACATTAGATGAAGGTGTCTCAATTCTCCAGCTAAACGTCGATGTATTGCATGTCGAAGCACAGTACGTGCTGTCGTATCCCGCCGCCACATTCTATTTTGCTTTGGTCAAAGAATATAAAGATTTGTCTTCTTTTTTTTTGTTATGGATGGATTACCTTTGGATCTCAGTCTATTTACTTAGAGGATTATTGGAATTTTTTTTTTTTTTGGTTATTGATGCGATTGGACCAAAGAGAGGATGGTTGAGCTACTTGGATCTACCGCCTGTTAAGGTTGATCCACTGATGACTTCGACGAGGTTGATCGTCAACCTCCAGTGAGACAGTAGAGGGTTGTGTACCTGCACACGCTCCTATGCCCAAATAAGTGAGGAGTTCAAGAGAAGAGGGCACAAGTTTAGGGTAAGAAGTGTCATACCTTACCTAAAGCTAACACTTGAGTAAAAATAGGGGTTAGGTAGGGCTCTTGAAAACCTTATCCTTACAATCGTACATGTTGGTATGGACATGGGTAACCCACGACCCTAAGGAGTGGACTTCGGCCTTTGTGGGCGTGGTCAATCCCCAGACCTCGTGTATAACCCTCGAACCGCACCGTAATCTGGTTGATTTTAGGCGTATCCATCATAAGGTGTTTCCTGCTTAATGGACTCGGGTAAGACCCAAGCGGAGCCGAATTGGGCTTTTGGCAGTCGAGAACAATAGCCCCCCCAAGGCATGGGCTGAGGGAGACTGTAGCTTGATAAAGCTCTCTGTTTTGAAGTACGCCTTAGAGGTCTGAGACTTAGTCCCATGCCATGGATTTCAGGCTTTGAGGAGTAATATTTGTTGTGAGGTCCATGGAGTTTCCGTTGCCGTAGCCTAGTGTCGTCCGATTTGGGATTTCTAGGACCCCTTAAGTCACCGGGTTCGTAGCTTCGTGTCGTCCAGCCTGATGTTTTCTGGTGTCTTCGAGTTACCCAGACCGTAACTTCATGTCGTCCAATTCGGTGTCCTCGGAGTTGGTTCATGCCTTGGGTAGTCTCCTTGGATGAAGTGTGTTTTTTGATTCGTCGACCTTGATCTGTCGCAAGGGGAAAACAAAGCATCCTGATGACGTGTAGGGGGCTATAGGAGTTTGTGACTTCCCGACCCTTGTACCTGTCAGGTTGTTTATGTTCTTCTGGCCCATGGGGAACATAAGTTTTGTGGTACCTATCAATAAGCCTTTGAAGTTAGGAGGGACACCGTTTGAGCATCAGGTCTTTCACGGTTTGTCACCGTTAATTTCTTATCTTCGTTGGGAACTCTCATGATTAAAAATAGGAAAATGTTACATAGACATCCTTTATTTACATACACCCTTGTACACCCCATATATTTGGAAGAGAGAAGATGAGATGAAAGAGAAAGTGTGCTTGTATGGGGTCCATATATATAGTTACGTGTCAGATTTTTGTGTGGGTGTTCAGGAATGTATTGCCACCTAAGGATGTATATGTATCATTACTCTTAAAAATAACAGAAAAAAAATGGATAATGTTTCATGTACACACTTTTTTCCATACACACATTGTACCACTCCATGTGAGAGTGTGTGAGAGACAATACATGTGAGTTTTTTTGTGTGTGGGGGGACCACAAGGACACTTATCAAAATTGTATGTGGGTGTACAAGTGATACATACCATCTAAGGTGGTTTATGTATCACTACTCCTTTTCTAGTTAAATAAACAGACCGTATACCTCCTTTTAAAAGTGAGCTATAAGAGAAAAAAGATAACGATTGAGAGATATCTCAAAAATAAATTTATAAGCAAATGTAATGTTCATTTTGTAAGTAACGGTCATTGCAATATTGTATGTAAACTTTATGAAATAAAAAACGATTCTGAATTCAAAATCATATAATTATAATTAACGGTCGTTGTAATATTATTTATTTTTAACAAGCAAAAATAGATTATATTAACACCAAAGAGAAACCTCTTTAACATAAGGTGTGCCAAAAAGTCCACAAAAGTTTAGAACAAAGTCAACCAAAAAACAAAACACACTTAGACAAAATTAGTCGATACTCAAACAAACAAGCGTGGTCGACCACCAGATGTCATAGCCTAAACCAAAATTAGCATGTGTTGCCTTCATCCATCAAAAGGAATGTAACTTTATTTTATCAAACAACTGGTATACGAAACTTTCCTTATTCTTGAATAATCTATTATTTCTTTCGTTCCACAAAATCCAAGAACAAAAGAGTCAAATAAGCTGTAAAAAAGAGCATCGTGCTTTAAAACCATCTGTTAATTAAATAAACAAATTGAACAAAGTGATCATGAATAATGTTATATATCAAAACATATATCCGAATCAAAATCACTAGACCAGTTCTACCATGATAGATAAGTAATGTTATGAACACTAGCAGAAAGACGGGCACTACCATGTCTGTCTGTTCGTTCTTTTTACCGTGCTAACGTGTGTGGATATTTTATTATATTTGTTTGTATATTTTTTATTTCAATTTTTAAATATTAATGAAAATTATTTGTACATCTATTTATCTACAAATTATTGTCAAAGCATATAACGAAATAATTTATCAATTTGGCATATTATAGTTTGTTTGTATATAAAATAAAAATAAAATAACGATCATTTTTTATTGATTATATTTATAGTGACATATATTTGATCTAGTTTGTTATATTTTTTTTAAAGGATAAAGAAAAAAAAAAACTGGACATATACTCATATCGTGTGTTTCTTACGTGATATATTTTGTGTGATAACAAAAAAAAATATTGTGTTTGTTACATTTTTTTTGAACGGGTGTTTGTTACTTTTTTTTTTTAATATTTGAATTCACTTTCTTCTATTATCTTTTCTAAGTGATAAGGAAAAAATCGGACATGTACAATTTGTTACATTTTATTATATGTAATATTTGCATTGAAAGTTGAGAGTAATTTTAAAAGGTAAAAAAGACAAAAAAAAATCGAAAGAACCACAAAAACAACACATGCATTTCACGTTGTACAGACAAACCTAGGCTATTTTGCTCTGCATGCATGCATTCTGGCTCCGTCATAAGTTGAAAAGGACAAATACAACTTTTTTATATGAAATTTGGCAAGTTGAAAACATTAACATGGAAAACGAAGTTAAAAACATTGCTCCTAGCAAATATCAAAGAGTCCCCTAGGAAATTCAAAGAGTCCATACAATATGGTCTTGGGACCCCATGATATAGTCGTGGGAAGTTTCAATTTTAGAAAGAAAAAAAACGTGTCCCAAAAAGTCTATTTTGGTGGGCTGGATGCTAAGTTACTCAATATTATATTTACTCGTAGTTTTATTTTTTTTGGAACTTCTACTGTACACTCATAAATTAAGGTGTATTGGTACTCTTGCTTCCTAAATTTATGCATTAACAATCAATTTTATGAAATAAAAAGTTATTTCTCGGCATTTGTATCTAAGAAAATATCATTTCATAAGAAAAACACAACATTCATTGTTTATAAGAGTCATAATAAGTTTTTTTACATATTATCATATAAAATAATCAAAGTTCTCTATTATGAGCGATAAAAATTCAATTTTAATTCGTTGATGCTTTTGGTGAATAAGATTTTAATTATTATAATTATAAATGATAAAAAAAAAAAAATTTCTTCTAAAAATAATTCATTTAACTATAAATTTAAAGGTCTGGTGTACCAAGACACTCAAATATGTTGGATGTACCGTAGAATTTGCCTTTTTATTTACCATTAGAATAAAATTTATTTTATACAATAAAATAAATGTACATAACCTTATCAGAGACCTTATAAAAGGGTTGCCCAATCGATCTAAAGTAATCAAACTAGCTAAACACAAAAAGCAAAAAATGGATACAAAAAAGCAAGCATTGCTCCTTTTGTTAGTCTTAACAATATTTCCCTTCACTATCAAAGCATCTTCAAGTGGTGGCATTGCCATCTACTGGGGCCAAAACGTAACAGAAGGCACCTTGACATCAACATGTGACACTGATAATTACGATATTGTACTCTTAACTTTCCTTGAATTCTTTGGAGGAGGAAGAGTCCCAAGTTTGAACTTTGCAGGCCATTGTGATGGCTTGAATTGCAGAAAACTCGAACCCGAAATAAAACACTGTCAAGAAAAAGGGTTCAAAGTTTTACTTTCCCTCGCAGCATTAGGAGCCCTTAACTCATCGGAAGAAGCTAAAAATCTTTCTGATTACCTCTATACTAACTTTCTTAGTGGTCAATTTGGTCCACTTGGAAGTGTTACCTTAGATGGTATTGATTTTGACATTGAAGGAGCTGCTACAAATCTTTACTGGGATGACCTTGCTAGGGAACTTGACAACCTAAGACAACAAAACAGGTAATATTTTTTGAATGAAAAGTTTTAGCATCATAGTACAACTTGAAACTATAAAACTAAAAATATATGTAAAAATAAATATATAAAAAAATGAAGAAAAAGTTGACCACATCATCCCATCCCACTTTTATAAAAAGAGATTCATAAACTATACTCCTAGTAGAAGTAGAACATTTCTTAAGATAATCATTGAATGTACAAAATAAGATAAAATGAGGTTAATTTTATTAGTCTTGTTTTATTAATAGTGGTTAATAGAGTATTAGTGGTTTGAAATAAGGGGTGCCAATTTAGTTGATGATGTCTTCTATTCCCTTTGATTTCTTTATGCTCTTAATTTAGTAAAAAAAAAAAGTGATTTGAGATACAATAAATACATTTTTTTTAAGGAATGATAGAATAAATACATATATACTCTTATTTTTAAAAGGAATATATATATATAATCCTATTAGTAAAAAAAAAACAAGGTAAGTAATGCTTAACTAGTAATTTAAAATTATTGCATATGTGAAACTTAATATGAAGAAAAAAATACTTCTTACATGTTATAGTGTTCTGTCATGTCATATATTGTTCTGTTTGCACTTACTATTTTGCAAATCAAACACACCCTAATCTCGTCTTTAGTATACTTCTTTTCAAAATTTATGATGATTTGATTTTATATGATACGAAAAATGCTAACAAGTGTCCTTGTTAAAAAGTTCAAAGTGAAAAAATTATCTTGGTAATTATGTATTCTACACATTGATGAAATTAAAAGCAACTTTTTATATATAAAATTTGAGTTATGATACATAGACAACTATAGGTGGCAATACACCCCTTGACACCCACACAAAAATCTGACATGTGGTTACGTGGACCCCACACAAACACATTTTCTCTTTCATCTCCTCTTCTCTCTTCCTAATGCATGAGGTGTACAAAAGGTTTATGAGAATAATGATGTTTATATAACATTTTCGATAAAATTTATCATTGTTTTCGTTTTTGAATCCTTAAAAAGTGTTCTAAGGACTTTGTTCGCTTGACTCATATAATATTTATCATTAAAAAATTAGCTCTCTATTATTTTGAATTCATTTTGCTTACATATCCTAACTAACAAATCAACCTTTTATCTCTTGCAGTTACTTTTACTTGTCTGCGGCACCCCAATGTCCTATGCCAGATTACTACCTTGACAAAGCTATCAAAACTGGCTTGTTTGATTATATACTTGTTCAATTCTACCATAACACTCCATGTCAATATGATCAAATAAACTCAGATGCTACAGACCTCTTAAAATCATGGAATGCTTGGACATCTTCAGTTCTACCAAATAATACTGTTTTCATGGGACTACCAGCATCACCTGATGCAGCTAGTGAAGGTTATATCCCACCAGATGATCTCATTTCTAAGGTTCTTCCTATCATTAAACAGACTTCAAACTATGGAGGAGTTGTGCTTTGGGATAGAGCTCATGATATTGAAAATGATTACAGCAATCAGATAAAGGAGTATGTTAAACGATCTGTTCTTCGATTTGTGACAAAAGTTTCCGAGGCAATAGTTGGATCTATCTCGGCATCTTTGAACTCCATGTTTCCAAATTAAATCATATTATACGCGTAGTTCACTATATATATGTATGAGTATGGAATAAGACAAAACTCAGATCCTGTACGACCAACTTTACGATGGTTATAGATCGTTAGATTAAGATAGAAAAGTGACCAGGATCACTTATTATGTTAAGTACCTTTATGCTTATTATGTACCTTGTTACACTTTGATTCCCTCAGGTTTCCTGTAACCCTTGGGAATCAAAGCATCTTATCTTATGTATGTGCTGGAAGTCACTTTGAAATTTGAATAAAATTGAATTGCGCGTTTTCAACTTAAATTCTAACTAGTCTATGTAATTCAAAAAAGTGTATAAGATACATATAAACACAGCTATATATTTTTGTAAATTTTTGCGTAAAATATTTTCTTAACAAAATATGTATTATAATGTGAAGTCGAGTAAAGTTTTTTAATCTGATGAAACGTCACTACGGGGTTATACTTGACGGTTGTTTGATTTTTAGGGCAACAAAGGAAACATGGCAGTTGTTTGAAGGTAGTAAAAGGGAGTAGTATGGACTTCTGCAAGCTTATGTGCATGAGTTAATTAGAAGCAACCAGGTTCTTTTGTGAAGATGAATACCATACAAATTCCATAGTCCCCACTAAAATTTTAAAAAAAAAAATTATGTTTGTCCTAATGCATGTAGAAAAGGTTTTATGGCGGCGGGATGTAGGTCGTTGATTGGTTTAGATGGATGTTTTCTGAAAGGATATTTTGGAAGGAAACTATTGTCTGATGTGGTACAAGATGGAAATAAATGCAATTTTGTCATTGTTTATGCCATTGTGGATGTAGAAAATAGGGATAATTGGAAGTGGTTTTTGAAAATAAATGCAATTCTGAAAGGATATAAGCTTGCTGAGATTTATGTTGGAGAAATTGTCAGACTCCATGGAGTACCGTCTAGCATTGTGTCAGATAGGGATTCAAATTGATTTTTACTTATTAGTTTATAATCTCTTTGCTCAAGTGGCCGGTGCATAAATGATGTGTAAGGTGAGTATTGTAATTGCAACCCCCTCAAAATTGAGCCCCTATCCTAAAAATAACTCACGTTGGTGTTCGGAACGTGATTTAACTTGATGTGAGTTAAATCACATAGGTTATACACCAACGTGCGTTAACTCACATCGATTATACCATACACTAATTAGCTTTAAAATTCAAAAGTCTCATGTCAACTAATTAGCTTTAAAATTGTCACTAAATTGGAAGGGATTGTTTGTAATAAAGTTAGAAATATTGACTGTAATAAAGATTTATTTAGCCTAATTAAGATTCAATCCTACGTATCATTTAGCTTGATTATGTTTCAAATTTATACTCAAATGATATAGTTACACATACCCTAACCTTAACCCTAGCCATTGATATTCTTATCGGGTTTAAAATTCAAATTCATAAGTCTCATTTCAACTAATTATGTTTAAAATTCTCACTAAATAGGAAGGGATTATTTGTAATGAAGATTCATTTAGCCTAAATAAGATTCAATTCTACTTGATAAGTATCATTTAGCTCAATTAGGTTTCAAATTCGAACTCATACCATATAGTTACACCATACCCTAACCCTAGCCACAAATATCTTTATTGGATTTAAAATTCAAATTCACAAGTCTCATTCCAACTAATTAGGTTTAAAACTTACATTAAATTGGAAGGGGTCATTCTCAATTATGTTACAAATTTTGAATGTAATAAAGATTTATTTAATCTAATTAAGTTCCTATCCCACTTAATAAATACCATTTAGCTCAATTAGGTTTCAAATTTTAACTCAAATGACATAGTTAGACCATACCCTAACCCTGACCCTATCCACTAATATTCTTATTGAGTTTAAAATTCATATTCACAAGTCTCATTCCAACTAATTAGGCTTAACACTTTCACTAAATTGGATGGGGTCATTTTCAATTAAGTTATAGTTTTTTAATGTAATAAAGATTCAGTTAGTCTACGTAAGTTTCTATTCTACCTATTAAATGTCATTTAGCCCAATTAGGTATTAAATTCAACTCAAATGACATAGTTACACTAAAGCCTAACCCTACCTACTATTATTCTTATTGAGTTTAAAATTCAAATTCACAAGTCTCATTTCCACTAACTATGTTTAAATATTTCACCAAGTTGAAAGAAATTATTTCCAACTAAGTTACGAGTTTTGTATATATTAAAGATTCTTTTAGTCTAATTAAGCTTCTATTCTAGCCAATAAGTATTATTTAACCCAATTAAGTTTCAAATTAAAACTCAAATGACATAGTTACATCATACCCTAACCCAAACCCTAGCCACTAATATTCTTATTGGTTTAAAATTCAAAAATCTCATTTCAACTAATGAGGTTTAAAATTCTCACTAAATTGAAAGGAATTATTTGTAATTAATTTAGAAATATTGATTGTAATAATAATTCATTTAGCCTAATTAAAATTCAAATTTACTTTTTTTTAAGGAAAGATTCAATTATACTTGATAAGTAAGTATCATATAGTTCAATTAGGTTTCAAATACGAAGTCAAATGACATAGTTACACCACACCCTAACCCAAACCACTAATATTCTTATTAGGATGAAATTCAAATTCATATAATTTTGAATGTAATAAAGATTGATTTCGTCTAATTTAATCAAATTTGAAAGGGATTATTTCCAACCATTAGTCTTTTTTTTTCTTTGACAAGGTAAACTGATTAGTAATTGAAAGTTATGATTATTAATTAGTAATTTGATAATTATGATGTAAGTGTAATTTTTTTAACTTCATATTATAATTTGTAGTTGTAACAAAAAAATATTATAATTTGTAGTAATTATTCAAAAAAATTGGTCAAGGGTAAGTGTTCAAATCAAAAATTGAATTTGGAGCCAAATTTTACATTGTCACGTGTACCAATGTGATCAGCTGGACAAAGTAGAATCAAATGTTTTTTTGAGTAAATAGTCAATTACCCCCTGAAATTGTAAGTTTCGTCAATTACCCCCTTAAAATTAACAAAATGTCAATTACCCCCCTGAAATTGCACAACGTTAATCAATTTACCCCCCCCGTTAAATTTTTCTGTTAGTAAACATGACGTTTTGCAAATACCCCCTGAAGTTTTACACTTATGTGCAAAATGCCCCCCGAACTTAAAAATTTATATATTTTTTCTTATCCTTAACTCAAAGATATTAAAGACAAACAATTAACAGTTAACTTTAATACTTTACATGGCTCTTTCATTCTTAAAGGGGTCTGTTATTTTATTTTGTTTATGTTATGCCATTTGGTTGTTCAATTCTCCATAAATTATGACTTATTTAGATAGAGACACGCCAATTCACAACAAAATAAGCTAGAGACACTCATTCCTCATGAATAATTAATTCTAATAGTTTCTTAAGATAAGTTTGAATAAAATTATTCTATCTTAAAAATTGAACTAAACATGCATTTTGCTAAAGTAATATGAAGATATTAATTATGCGTTATTTTTAGATGATATATGAAGGTGAGAAAAACACAAGAAGGGGGGGGGTTGAATTGTGTTTTCTTTTTCTGTCTAAAAAATTCTTCTTCTGATAAAACTTCAGAAGCAGAGTGAGAGTGCTTCTGATGAAATGATCAGAATCAGATATGCAGCGGAAAGAACAGAGCAGAGAAAAGAAAGACAAAGACACAAGCAGTTATCCTGGTTCCTTCCACAACACGGAAGTAGTCCAGTCCCCCTTGCACTTCCAAGGAGATTTCACTATAATCACAAGATTACAACTGCTCAATACTTTCTAAGTATGAGACTTCACAAAACTATGCTCAAGCACACACGCAAGAGTCTTCCAATGCTCAAGCACTAAGCAAGAGACTTCTAATGCTCAAGCACGCAGGCAAGAGACTTCTAATCAAACAAAAATACAGAGAATTGAGTTTGAATTGAACACTTGATATACAATCAGTGGTGTTCACAATACAATACAGAAAAGACTCTAGACTTTGAATTTCTAAGATGTATCAAATCAGTGCAGAAATTCAGTGTGCTTTGTAGAATCAAATTGACAGAGTTTTGGCGCTTTTGAACTTATATATATCTCTATCTTATCTTCAAGTCTTCACTCCTTTATATAGAGGCGTGAAAGAGACGTTGAGATAATCAGCACGTCTAAAGAGTCGTTTGAAATCCTTTGATTATCCACCAGTGATCTTTTGCCTGATTTGGGTGTAGTCCTTTGAAGAATAAACTTCAAATTCATTCCCATCTTGAGTTGTACAAATTCTGCAGGCATGGCTGTTGTTTTGTCTTGTAGCGTAGACAGAAAACAGAGTAGTGGAGGTAGTGGTTGTACACTTGTACTTTGTCAACTCTATTAACGAGAGACAAGAGCTCAGTGCTATCCATATATCCGTTGATACCTCCCTTTCAATTCTTCGTTCTTCTTTGATAAGACTGAATTGAGAATCAGCTACTTTGAATCTTCAGTTTGATTAAAGGATCAAATGTAGCTTCTGGTGAAGATATTGCTTCTGATGAAAACTTTTGCTTCTGATGACTTTCTGCTTCTGATGACGTCATCTCTTCAGGAGCAGTTTAGCTTCAGGAGCAGTTTTCTTCAGATGCTCAGAATTTCTTTTTCTTTCCATTGTTCTTCCAAGACCTATTGAAATAACTTGAGTAGCCTTTGGTCCTGTACACTTGAACAATTATTAGTAATAACCAATTGACAATTTTTAATACCTTGTTATCATCAAAACTTAATAAGGTTCTTTGTGAAACACATTTTGTTCCAACAATCTCCCCCTTTTTGATGATGACAAACAATAGTATTTAAAATGTTCAATTGTCGTTGATCTAATTAATAAGTTGACTTCTGGGACAGAGGTTTGTAAGCTCCCCCTGAGTCTAATAGTTCTTTAAGGTGAGGTTTGTAAGCTCCCCCTAAGTTCTATTCTTATTAATTAAATTTCAATAAAATACTTATAAAATCAAATCAGAAGTGGTTATAGCAGGGCTCAGTGCCTTAAAAATACTATACATTTACTCCCCCTTTTGTCATCAACAAAAAAGAATAAGAACAAAAGACAGAGTAGCAGAGCATATAACCAAATAAAAACATAATAAGTATCAGAGCAAGAAGTATCAGAGCATATGACATTAAAAACAATAAATATCATTAGAGTTAAAAAAATAGAACATAATATTTCAGAAACAATGATAATATTTATAAATGAAGGTTAAGGTACAAAGATAAGACTACACAGAACAAAAGTAAAAACAAGCTAGAGTTGGGTGTGCAACTAAGGTTGGGCTTGCTTATACAGCTGTTCTAAGAGATACTTGATCTGTTCATCTTTCTTTTTAAGTAGCTCATCCTTTTCCCTCATTCTTCTTACATGCCCAGCATGAATCCTTGCAGCTCTTGTGATATACTCTTCTTCAGGATAGAAAGGAGTGATGTCCAGAAGAGGTACATAATTCAGCTCTTTGTCCTTAGCTGCTTCATGCATATCATCCAAAAGCTTCTTCAGCATTGCAGAGTGAGATGACACACATTTGGTTCTGAGTTGATCCAGCAACTCATCAAAGCTCTTCTGAAGATCTATCCACTGATCATAATAGTGAATAGGAGGTGCAGGAACTGTTCTGCGAAGAATCAGTGCCTGAATCTCATCACTAAGTCTGATCAGCTGTTCCTCTATATACTCAGACTCTAGGATATGGTCAGGGATGGGTGAAGGTTCAGTTTGAGTTGTATTTGATGTGGTTGGTTGGTCAGAGGTTAAGTCTATTATAGTGGGTGAGTCTGGTTGTTGTTGTTCTGTTGTTTGATGGTCAGGAGCTGTTTGGTCAGAAGCAACTTGTTCAGAGGCAGTTTGCTCCTGAACAGTTTGCTCAGGGATGGTTTGGGTTTCTGTTTGGGTTTCCAAAACAGTCTTTTCAGGAACTGTCTTAGAGGCCTTAGTGGGTGTTGGTTGCATTTCACCACCTAGATGTTTTTCTAAGTTGTGAAGGGTTGAGGATTCTTGGTGTTGGGGGGTTTCTGAAGTAGTTGCATCTGAAACTACTTCAGAGGCTTTTTGTGTGGTTGAGTTATGTGGTGAGTTTGTTGTAGGTTCTGGGTTGGGTTGAGGTTGTTGTACACTAACAGGTTCAGGATTATCTGGAAAGAGTGGATGAGTAGGAGGCAAATTGAATTTCTCACAAAGTTTAATTCTATTCTTAGAAAATTCTATTTGAGTTTGCTCCCAGTCAAGTGTTCCTAAATCTGTTAGTTTGGTAGGTTTGGTTTTTAGAAGCTTGTCTATATGTTGGCTAAGGGGTTGGTCATCTGATTCTGTTGATGATGAAGAGGGTGAAGAGGGTAGAGATGGAATCTGAGTATTAGTTGGAGCATTAGATGGATTACCTGAAGACTGAGCTTCTGGATGAACTGCTTCTGGAGCATCTGAAGCTGGTTCTGATGAAGTTGCTCCTGAAGCTTGCTTATTCTTCAAGGCTTGAGAAAGCAGAGTTGCTCCATACTTAACAGTTTCTAACTCCGATGCTAAAGCAGCAATGTCAGGAGTAGGCACATACCCTGCAGCCTTGAGACGTTCATCCCTTTCTTCTTCATACAAAATCTTCATCCTTTTCTTCTCTGCTATCTTGGATGCAGCAACCTCCCTAGTATACTGCTTCATTTCTTCAGTCATTTCGAAGCTGGGCATGACTATGGGCTCAGAAGTTGCAGTCCTTTTTGCTTTCTTAGGGCTTGAGTCTTCATCCCAGTTCTCTTCCAGTTCTTCCAACATTTGTGCCCTTCTTCCTTCAGCTGTCTTCAGATTTCTTGTTAAATTAGACCTTTTCCTTTTGATGGTCTGAAGAGCAGCTTCTCTTTTATTTTTGGGACTTGGAGGCTTTTCAGAAGCAGCTTGATCAGAAGCAGCTTGTTCAGAACCAGTTTGTTCAGAAGCAGGCTGTTCTGCTGTTTCTTGAGTACTCCTTGTCCTTTTTCTGATAAGAGGGACATCATCCAAATCCTCCACTTCCTCAAGAATGGTGGACATAGCAGATTTTTCCTTCTTAGCTTTCTTATGCTTCTGAGCACCCACCTCAGTAGCATCTTCAGCAAGGTATTCTTCCTTGGTGATCTGCTTCTTTTTAGATTTTCTGCCTTTGGCCACAGGCAGATCACCACCATACATTTCTTCTGGAATATCTTTCAGGCTGATTTTCTTGTTGTAGCTCTTGTAGTAGTCCAAGATGTAGGCCCTCTGCACATCCAGGGGATCTTTCTTGCAGATAGGGATGTGATGAGTGACTAGATCAGATATGACATCAGATTCATGCATATCTGTATCTAGTTTGCTGCATGTTGAAATCAGCCTCATCTTGACTAAGGTTGCCCCATTGATTATTTTCCCTGTGACTGCTCCCAGCTTCTGATTATCATAAATACCCACATCTTTCAGGGCACTTAGGAGTCCTCCTTCTTGAAAGATGATGGAGAGCAGCCTTCCATAGGGAACAAACTTCCTGTTCTCCATCTGGCTCTTCTTGAGTTCCTTGATCATGTATTTAAACATATACTTGGGAACGTTCATTGTTGTTTCCTGAGAGATGGTGTGATGCAGAAAGACTTTGTGACCAAGTGAAGGTTGATCATTTCCTCCACCTTTGGGAAAAATGTTTTCATTTTGGATCTTCAGCAGCATTTTCTTTTCCATGCTTAAGGTGCTGTAAGGCTTAGCATCCTTTGATCCATAGATAGTGTTGTTTACTATCTCCTTCCATGGGCTGGTTCTGGGGTTAGGAATTTCTTCTCCATCGTATGTCCCAGAAGCATCCCTTCTCATGGCTTGAGCAATCACATGCTCATTGATTGTTACAGGAATCCCCATGACGTTTGATCTAATCTCAGTCCCAGTGAAGGCGAGTAGACCCATTTCTTCTCTGGTTTTTCCCTCCAAAGTAGGATCAACCAGAATCATCTGAGCTTCTTCCTGTTTAGCAGCAACTTTGTCAAACACTGAAGCTCTTACCCAGAATTGTCTGACAAGCACTTCATAAGTAGGACCGTTGAGAAGACTGAAGTAACTCATCAGCTTCTGCTTTTTGTAGAATCTTACCAAGTCGCATCCATGATGAGTTAGAGAAGTGAAATCCACTGGATTTTCCGCTTGAATGATTAGATCCCATTCCTCAATCGACATAGTTCTTCCTTTGATTTCATAAGCAGGAGTATCTATATCCATATTTGATGAAGAACCACCGGCAGAACTTGAAGATGCCATTGATATGAAGTGGTTTTAGGGTTCTAAAGTGTTTTGAGAGGATGAGAGAATGCGCTTACGTTCGCAGAGGGTTGAGAAGAAAATAGAAAGTGTTTGTTGTGAAGTGAGAAGTGTGTGAAATGACTTAGTGTTTTTATTAAAACGTTTGTAATTCAGAGGGGACAAACAAACACAGCATTAATGACAAATTGGGGGCGCGTGTAAGTACGTTAAAAAGCGAATAAAAACATCATTGCCCTTTTTGTTATACTCCAATACAAATAGACCACGTCAGAGACTCTTCAGAAAACTACCTTTTGGGTAATGGGACAGCTGTTACATAAAGTAACTGCCAACGTTCCCACTAGCCAAGCTATTCAGAAGCAAAGAATAACACTTCTGAAGTTTTAGTGCTGACGTCATCTTCAGAAGCACATTTTCCTCAGAACCTCAGTTAAGAGCTTCTGATGAACCAAAATGCTTCTGAATAAACTTCAGAACCAAACTTCTTATTCAGAGGCAAGCAATTTTTCAATCAGACACAAAATGCATGTTCAAATTTTTCTTAATAAAATCAAATCTTTCAACAGACAAAGGTTTTGTAAATATGTCAGCCCATTGATGTTCAGTATCAATGAATTGTATATCTAAAATTCCTTTTTGAACATAGTCTCTGATAAAATGGTGTTTGATTTCAATATGCTTGGCTCTTGAATGTAGAATTGGATTCTTTGACAAACAAATAGCAGCAGTATTATCACAATAAATGGGAATACTGTTAGCATTGATCTGATAGTCTTCCAACTGATGTTTCATCCAAAGTAGTTGTGTGCAACAACTTGCAGCTGAAATGTACTCTGCTTCTGCTGTAGACATAGCAATAGTTGCTTGTCTTTTGCTTGCCCAGGATATCAGATTCTCTCCCAGGAATTGACAATTTCCACTGGTTGATTTTCTTTCAATCCTATCACCAGCATAATCAGCATCACAGAATCCAATCAACTTATAATCTAGGGATTTCCTATACAGGAGTCCAAGATTAGTTGTTCCTTTCAGATACCTGAAGATTCTCTTAACTGCAGTTAAATGAGATTCTCTAGGATCTGATTGAAATCTTGCACACAAGCATACACTGAATAAAATATCAGGTCTAGATGCAGTGAGGTATAACAGAGAACCAATCATACCTCTGTAAAGCTTCTGGTCTACTACTGTTCCAGTATCTTCTTTGCTTAAGGTGCAGGTTGGATGCATTGGAGTGTTCATCATTTTACAGTCTTCTAGCTTGAACTTCTTCAGAAGCTCCTTTGTATATTTTGTTTGATGAACATATACTCCTTCTTTACTTTGGTTGATTTGAATTCCCAGAAAGAATTTCAATTCTCCCATCATACTCATTTCAAATTCATCCTGCATTAACTTAGAAAATTCTTTGCAAAGAGATGCATTAGTAGAACCAAATATTATATCATCAACATATATTTGCACAATCAAAATATCTTTCTTAAGAGTCTTTCTGAAGAGTGTTGTGTCAACTTGTCCTCTTTCAAAATCATTTTTAATTAAGAAATTACTTAGTCTATCATACCAAGCTCTGGGAGCTTGTTTCAAGCCATATAGTGATTTCTTAAGTTTATAAACATGGTCAGGATGCTTAAGATCCTCAAACCCAGGAGGTTGTTTAACATACACTTCTTCTTCAATGACTCCATTAAGAAAGGCACTTTTGACATCCATTTGATATAATATTATGCCATGATTAATTGCGTAGGATAGAAGTAACCTGATTGCTTCCAATCTTGCAACTGGAGCAAATGTTTCAGTGTAATCAATGCCTTCTTGTTGACTGTAGCCTTGAGCAACAAGTCTGGCTTTGTTTCTGGTTACTTCTCCTTGTTCATTCAGCTTGTTTCTGAATACCCATTTTGTTCCAATAATGTTCTTCTGAAAAGGTTTGGGTACCAGATCCCACACGTCATTCCTTTGGAATTGATTTAGCTCTTCTTGCATAGCTAATATCCATCCATCATCTGAGAGAGCTTCTTCAACAGTTTTAGGCTCAATTATTGAAAGCAGTCCTATCAATGACTCTTCTTGTCTAAAATGTGATCTTGTTCTTCTAGGACTTTCTTTGCTTCCAATGATTAGCTCCTCAGGATGTGAAGATTTGTGCTTGAATTTAGGTTGAATAACCTGCTGAGTGTTATCTTGAAAGTCCTCAGAAGCAATTTCATTCTGTGCTTTTGGGCTAGGTTCTGCTTCTGAATTAGACTCAGCTTCTGGAGTGATTTCAGCTTCTGGACTAGATTCAACTTCTGTATACTTTTCAGAATCAGAAGGTTGATCAGATTCTGATGCATCTTCAGAATCAGTTGTACCTGCATTACTTTCACTTTGCTCTGAAGTTTTACTTCCAGGCTCTCTATCATCAAATTTTACATGCATAGATTCTTCAACACATTGTGTTTCTGAATTATACACTCTGTATGCCTTTGACCTTTCAGAGTAACCTAAAAAGATTCCTCTTTGAGCCTTGGCATCAAATTTCTTCAGATAGTCTTTAGTGTTTAAGATGTAACAAGTACATCCAAACTGATGAAAGTAAGAGATATTGGGTCTTCTTCCTTTAAAGAGTTCATATGCTGTTTTCTCCAACATAGGTCTGATATAGATCCTATTTTGAATATAACATGAAGTATTGACTGCTTCTGCCCAAAAATGTTTAGCTAAGTTGTTTTCATGGATCATGGTTCTGGCCATTTCTTGTAAGGTTCTGTTCTTTCTCTCTACAACCCCATTTTGTTGTGGAGTTCTAGGAGAAGAAAACTCATGGAGAATCCCATGTTTTTCACAAAAAAGTTCAAATGGCTCATTTTCAAATTCTCCACCATGATCACTTCTGACTTTCAAAATTTTCAATTCTTTTTCAGATTGTATTTGAGTGCAGAAGCTGCTAAACACTTCACATGCATAGTCTTTACTTTTAATGAATTTTACCCAAGTCCATCTGCTGTAATCATCAACAATGACTAATCCATATTTACTTCCATATAAGGATGCAGTGTTAACTGGACCAAAAAGATCAATATGGAGTAATTCTAAGGGTCTGGAGGTTGATATAATGTCTTTAGATTTGAACGAACTTTTCACAATTTTCCCTTTCTGACATGCACCACAAAGTGCATCTGAATGATAATCAATGTTAGGCAATCCTTTGACCAGTTGTAACTTGCTAATTTTAGAAATTAATCTCCAATTAGCATGTCCCAACCTTTTATGCCATACCCATTTTTTATCATTCATTGACAGAAGGCAAACTACCTTCTGATCAGCCAGATCAGAGAAATTTATTTTATAGACATTCTCAACTCTCTTTCCCTTGAATGTAATGGATTTGTCATCCTTGTTAACTAGTGTGCAGTTGGTCTTACTGAATGTTACATCATACCCATTGTCACAAAATTGACTTATGCTCAATAGGTTATGCTTCAGACCATCTACTAGCCACACATTATTAATTGAGATGGAGGAATTACCAATAGTACCTGTACCAATGATCTTTCCAGTTTGGTTGCCACCAAACTTCACTTCTCCTCCATCTTTCATTGTAAGGGTAAGGAACAAAGCTTTCTCTCCAGTCATGTGCCTTGAACATCCGCTGTCTAGGTACCATGACCTTTGTTTCTCTCTTGCCCTTAAGCACACCTGCATTTTTGGCCAATTCAGATTTAGGTACCCATATCTTCATGGGTCCTTTTGGGTTAGCTTTGGAGGTTTTACTTTTCCTCCCTTGTACCTTAGGGTGAATGCTGAGTGGCTTCTGATCATTCAATACTTTAGGTTTGACACCTTTTGGTATTGTTTTCTCAGAAGCAGTAGCTGCTTTGTTCTTCTGATCCTTTTGTTTTGGAATTTTAGATTCTGGTTTAATCAGATTCTGATGAACAGGTTCTGATCTTTTCAGAATTTTAATCTTTTGACTCTTAGGATCAGATTTTGTCATTACCTTGATCTTAAGATTCTCTGGCTTTGATGTGATCTCAGCCTGTGAACCTGAAGCTTCAGGTTTTGACTGAACAGCAGTTTTAGCATTTGTACCTTCAGGCACAAAGGTGGATTTCAATCCATCCTTGATACAATCACAGTAGCTCTTGAGACTGTATTCTTTGGATTTCTCCTCAGAATATCCAATCCCTTTGCCTTTGTTCTTGTATGTGCTGTAGATCATAGAAGCAACTTTGCTTCTGTCTATTCCAGCCATAATAAAATCATCCAAGGCAATCTCATGTTTATTGCCTGAACCTTTATCACATTTTTCTTGTAGCTTCTGACAAAGACTCTTGAGTCTATCTTCATATGTTGTTGATATGAGGTTAAACCCTTTGAGTTCTTCTTCAGAAGCTTTCAGTTCCAATAGAGTTGATTTTTGTTGTTTCATCAAATCAACATATTTTTCTTTTAAATCTGTCAACTCATTGGTTCTGTGTTCAAACAGTGATAAAAGTTCTTTTAGAGAATCAACAAGTTCTTGTCTAGGGATTTTGGAATATACCTCATTTTCATCTTCTGAATCTGATTCAGCTTCTGATACTGCTTCTGATGATACTGTTGCCACTAACCCAACGGCTGCCTTAGCATCATCATCAGCTTCTTCTTTATCAGAACCAGATTCACTATCCAAATCTTCCCAGGTCGCCATCAAGCTCTTTTTGATTTGCTTTCTGAATTTACTGGAGTTGAAGCTTGATTTCTTGGATTTGCCTTTAAACTTCTCCTTCTGAAGATCAGGGCAATCAGCAATGAAATGACCAGGCTTCTTACAATTGAAGCATCCCTTCTGATCTTCTTTCTTGAAGTTCTTGTAGCTACCTCTCTTGCTCAAAAATTTCTTCTGCTTCCTTGCCAGATACTCAAGCTTGTTGGACAGCATAGCCATCTTTACAGATTGATCTTCATCAGAATCTCCATCAGGTGATTCTTCTTCAGATTCACTGGCTTTGTAGGCTTTGGAAGACTTTGAGGTCTTTCCTTTAGATGGTAAAGCAATGGATTTACTCTTCTTAGAGGTTTCATGCTCATTTAAACTCATTTCATGCACTTTGAGTGAGCTAACAAGATCTTCAACACTTAAAGTATTTAGATCCTTAGCTTCCTCAATAGCAGTTACTTTGGGTCTCCATCTTGAAGGTAAGCTTCTCAAAATCTTACTAACATGATCAGAAGCAACATAGCTTTTCTTCAGTATCTGCAATCCAGAAACTAAAGTTTGAAATCTTGAGTACATTTCTTCTATACTCTCATCATCCTTCATTCTGAAAAGTTCATACTGATGAACTAGCATCAAAGCTTTAGCCTCTTTTACTTTCTTGCTGCCTTCAAAGTTTGCACAAAGAGAAGCAAACATAGCTTTCGCAGTAGATTTGTCACTCATTTTCATGTATTCGGTGCGAGGTATAGAAGCCACAATGATTCCTCTTATCTTGTGGTGTTTCTTATAAAGCTTCTTCTGAGCAGGAGTATGTATTCTTCTGTCTATGGCAGCTCCTTCTTCATCCAAATCCAGATCATCAACTCCATCTTCCAGTATATCCCATAGCTCTTCATCCAATCCCATGATAAAGCTGTACATATTAGTTTTCCACCATGAAAACTCTTCTGGATCTCCATTAAACTTTGGAGCTTTTCCAGAGTCTGTTTTCTTGTCAGCAGTATCATAGTCATGCTTGACACTTGTGTATTTTGTAGTAGTTGATTCCTCATCTCCAGACATGTTTTTCTAATAGATCTTGAACTGTAACACGGTTAAGTGCTGTGATAACAGAGCAAGCTCTGATACCAATTGAAGGTGAGAAAAACACAAGAAGGGGGGGGTTGAATTGTGTTTTCTTTTTCTGTCTAAAAAATTCTTCTTCTGATAAAACTTCAGAAGCAGAGTGAGAGTGCTTCTGATGAAATGATCAGAATCAGATATGCAGCGGAAAGAACAGAGCAGAGAAAAGAAAGACAAAGACACAAGCAGTTATCCTGGTTCCTTCCACAACACGGAAGTAGTCCAGTCCCCCTTGCACTTCCAAGGAGATTTCACTATAATCACAAGATTACAACTGCTCAATACTTTCTAAGTATGAGACTTCACAAAACTATGCTCAAGCACACACGCAAGAGTCTTCCAATGCTCAAGCACTCAGCAAGAGACTTCTAATGCTCAAGCACGCAGGCAAGAGACTTCTAATCAAACAAAAATACAGAGAATTGAGTTTGAATTGAACACTTGATATACAATCAGTGGTGTTCACAATACAATACAGAAAAGACTCTAGACTTTGAATTTCTAAGATGTATCAAATCAGTGCAGAAATTCAGTGTGCTTTGTAGAATCAAATTGACAGAGTTTTGGCGCTTTTGAACTTATATATATCTCTATCTTATCTTCAAGTCTTCACTCCTTTATATAGAGGCGTGAAAGAGACGTTGAGATAATCAGCACGTCTAAAGAGTCGTTTGAAATCCTTTGATTATCCACCAGTGATCTTTTGCCTGATTTGGGTGTAGTCCTTTGAAGAATAAACTTCAAATTCATTCCCATCTTGAGTTGTACAAATTCTGCAGGCATGGCTGTTGTTTTGTCTTGTAGCGTAGACAGAAAACAGAGTAGTGGAGGTAGTGGTTGTACACTTGTACTTTGTCAACTCTATTAACGAGAGACAAGAGCTCAGTGCTATCCATATATCCGTTGATACCTCCCTTTCAATTCTTCGTTCTTCTTTGATAAGACTGAATTGAGAATCAGCTACTTTGAATCTTCAGTTTGATTAAAGGATCAAATGTAGCTTCTGGTGAAGATATTGCTTCTGATGAAAACTTTTGCTTCTGATGACTTTCTGCTTCTGATGACGTCATCTCTTCAGGAGCAGTTTAGCTTCAGGAGCAGTTTTCTTCAGATGCTCAGAATTTCTTTTTCTTTCCATTGTTCTTCCAAGACCTATTGAAATAACTTGAGTAGCCTTTGGTCCTGTACACTTGAACAATTATTAGTAATAACCAATTGACAATTTTTAATACCTTGTTATCATCAAAACTTAATAAGGTTCTTTGTGAAACACATTTTGTTCCAACAATATATTCTTATTTTAAGCTTAAATATTAAAGTTAACTATTAATTGTTTGTCTTTAATATCTTTTGAATCAAGATAAGAAAAAAACATATAAATTTTTAAGTTTGGGGGCATTTTGCACATAAGTGCAAAACATCAGGGGGGTATTTGCAAAACTTCATGTTCACTGATAGAAGAATTTGACGGAGGGAGTAAATTGATTAACGTTGTGCAATTTCAGGGGGGTAATTGACATTTTGTTAATTTCAAAGGAGTAATTGACGAAACTTACAATTTCAGGGGGGTAATTGACTATTTACTCAATGTTTTTTGTTATTCACAAGTGTCTGTTGTTATTCACATTTCCCATTGGTTAATAGATTGATACAATTAACTAATGATGCACATGCTATGAGACAAAAACATAGTACTAGATACAAGCTATGCGACAAAGAAAGTAGGATGGATTAGACTTATATGCCATGAGACAAAAGGAGACAAAAGAACCTAGTCAAATACAAATGAATACAATTCATTTTTAAAAATCACTTTTATTAAAACTATTACAAAGAGACAATATATATTGTCAATCTATTTAATCTCTAATTAAATTAATTACAACTAAGCTATTTTCTATTAATTTAAAAATATTTAAACTAATATATGTCTTCTCTTGTAAAATAAACTAAGCTTTGACTAAAACCTTGCAAAATGATTGTTGAATGTTATTTTGATTTGTCTTATAATTTTAAGGAATCTTTATGCTATTCATGTTGTGTTAATCTTTCTGCTATTCCTATTGTGTTGATCTTTCTGATATTCCTACTGCGTTGAACCTGCCAACTTACATAGTTCATCAAGCTATTCCATTGGACATAGGCAGCTAAGGCCCCATAACATGATAGGTCTCTTTCAATCCATAACATAGGTTTATGGGTTCCTTTCATGCAGGTTTAGACAATATATAATCTAATCCTGAAATACTACACAAAAACAGTCACTTAAAGAATATATCTTTTAATTTAGTCTTTTATTTTGCAGTACTATTTTTATTAATATACCATGCCCAAGCCTTCCCTCTATCTTGTTATGTGAGCGCTGCATGAGTCAACTCAAAGTCAATGTGTATACTTATTTTATTTTATTAAGGTTAAATAATTAAAAAAAACATTGTTAAGGGTACAAACAGAGTTTCACACTTGGGGATATATAGTTGAATATAAATATAACAGTCACTTGGAATACCTTCACATTTTTTTTAAATCTCACTTTATTTTCTTAAGTTTCTGAACCTCGCTTTTTCTTCTTGAGCTTTTGCCATGGCCATGGGTGTTGGGGATTCTGAGAGGGTTTCTAAGGAAACAAATGGTGTTGATGTTAGTGAAAACATGAATCCAATGACCATTGATGAACTAGATGTTGAAGATGATTATGTTATTCAACATGATGAACTATTCTTAAACTTAATAGATTGGATCAACATAACATCTTTTGTTGCTACTGCTGTTACTAAAATAGAGGTTGATTGTTACACCTTTTTTCAGAACAATATTGCATTTATTTTTTGATATATGTTTAAACAAACCTTATATTATCGTCTAATATATTTCTAATACTTTTAAGTATATATATATATATATATATATATATATATATATATATATATATGAATTCTTGTAAGAGCTAAGTTACAAACAACTTGAGCTAAGTTCAATTATGATGGAGTTTCAACATCATAACAAAGAAATGTGTGAGTATGTTAAGTTGATGGAGGTAGTTGTATGCTTGAAAGAAAATGATGTGTCTGGTAGCCATGTAACCCCGAACAATCTTGGGTCTGATGCTTTTCACATGGTTGTTGGAAAGATGGATAATCATATATCATAACCTATAAAGCAAGAGTCTGGCCAAAAGAGGAAATCAAATACAACATAAATCTTTGATGACCTTAACAATGTTATTGTGGATGTGTCTGACAATGATAATGACACAAAAGAAAAGAAAGTGCATAGGTCAGTGTTGAATGGAATGTATGGCAACATTATATTTGGAATGAAACCAACTCTCCTAAAAGAGTGGAACACAGGTGTTAAGGACAACGATTTTGCTATGATGTTTTGCAAGAGCAACTTATAAGGTCATCCAACTCAGAGGTAATAATTATTTTAACGTGTTTTTTCTTACTTGAAAAGTGATATGTTTAATTAACGATCTTTATAATCCTTGTAGCCTATTGGCAGTACTGGATTGACTGGGATAACTAAAAAGTTATTTCAAAGTCCATCTCACATATCAAGGATACCTGTTACCAATCCATATATGCAACCACGTTGCAGTTTATTTGGGAGAGGAAAGACAAGGGTCAACGAAGTGCGCCCATTCATTCCAAGAGTCATTAATCTCATTATCCCAAGGGTTATTACCAATATCATTCATTATAAATATATAGATATTTTGATTATTACGTTTTGTCCTATAACGTTATTTTTTAAGTTAATTAACCTTTTTTTGTAGGGCATTAAGTGGAGGTTTAAGCCTACCCCAGAAATGCAGTTAAGTCCTTTAGAAGTCCAAGTTTGTGCATATGTGTTTCATCCAGATCAGGATGCAGAGTATTGTTCTTACTTTAAGTACATTCACTTATTGCTATTGTAAAAAATAATAGCTGACCTGTTATACTCTATTTGTTAGTGAACCATTGATGAGCACTCATAATATGACTGCAACTCGTGCTGACATTGAATGTCTTTGTCCTGAAAAACCAATAAAAGATGTGGTTACTGTAAATGTTGCAGAGGAACTTTAATATCTTATGTATTTTGTTAAAAGTTATATATTAATCTGCTTTAATATGATAGGTTCTCACTTATGTTGCTTAAAAACCATGTTGGGTTCAAAAGAATTTTAATCACAATGTTGTTTGGGTGATGCCACCAACTTTTCATATGAGTAATTAGTAAAACAAAACAATAATATAAATATGTATTATGTCAAAGGAAAATATAATGATATAACAAATAAATGCACAGGAAGATGTTTTTAATGATCTATATTTTATGAACTTATGGATAAATATACAAGGCATTGGATGGAACCATTTCAGACATTGAAATAAGTGAGTGAATTTGAATACATGTTTTTTATTTGAATGGTTTCTTCTTGATAAGCATTTATAAAAATTTAGTGTCACTGCATTTATCATCCTCATTATAAAAGATATATATTTCGGTCAAGAACATTCTCATCAACCAACGGTATCTTATGGTGGTTTCTCTCAAAGATGAAATTCTGTATCAATTGGATTAATATCTTAGAGCTGAAGATATTGAATCTCGCAAGGCTACTATTAAAACATTGGTGAGAGAAGATTATAACTTACTGTTTGTTTATCTATTTTTAAAATAAATAATAATACTAATATGCATATCATTACCTAATTTTCAACTTTAAAATGAAGGGTGAGGTAATGTCTCAAATGGTGAATTCAAGCTAATTTGCAACAGTCTTCATGGGATGCAAGTTGGATTTTCAAAACTGGGACATCAAATAGGCCAAGGGGATACCTAACTATGGTCGTAGGTAATTTTATTTTTCTAAACATGATTTTTATATTCTTAATTTTGCAATTTTTGAGACACTAAATAAACACATAATTATATTGAATGTAGTAACAACTCTTTGGTGTGGTTGTTGGAATGGTTGGAGATGGAGCATTCTTTTAACCATAATGTTCATGGAACAGTAAGTTAAAATTTCACACAAGTTGAGCATCAGAGGCCGCAAGTTTTGCATTTTACTCGGGATGTGCAGGAATCGTAGTTATCTGTAATTTCGTCTTGGGGGACCTTCCTAAACTCCATTTTTTGACCCTAAACTCATCAAACTCCTCCTAATCATCACCCTAAGGTTACCCTGTCATTTTAACATCAATTTTCAATCAACCTATTCTAATTACGCCAATTCTCACATGATTATTTCCTCCATTCAATCATTCTAACTTTGGTTTCTCGCTTTTAAACTTACAAGGACAACAACAACCCTAATCATCATTATTTCACCTTTGATCTCTCACTATGATTCTCCTCATTAATTACTCACTGTAGGTTCTATCATAACAACACCAAAATCACATAAATCACAACAACAATTCAACTTACAGTTATAACAACATCAGTTTCACAAAATCATAGCTACAATCAATCTTACAACTACAGCAACACAAAAGGATAAACTATAACAATGATTCATCATAATAATAATTAAAACATTAAGGATTAAGGACCCCTCACTACTCACATGAATATACAACCCTTATCGTTGATTATAACTCCCCCCTTACATCTAGTTTACTCCATTCATGAATTCCTATAGTTGAATCTCTCCCTAAGCTCTCCTCTATTTGCATCCTTTGCCTCCTTTCTTCTTAACCCTAATTTTCCTCTTTAGCTCTCTGACTTCTGTTCTTTCTCCGTAACCCTAATTCTCTAATGCTCTCGTCTATTTATAACTATCAATCAGGTTTGTTTCTCACTTAATCTTTTTAACAGGATTACTATCTGCACCACTCTTGGGGTTACTATTCTCTTGTAACTACCCACGCTGTCCCACACCCTCTTCTCCTTAGATCACTAAAACACTACTTAGTTTACTAACTACACATCTAGTTCCACTTTATTTTCTTATTTTATAACTAACTAACAATTTCATCAACTCCCTCATTACTTATCATCCTAATAAACATGAACCATTAATTTGATATTATCCTATAAATCAATACTAATATTATCTATACTACTAATATTACCCCATAATAATATTAATAAATTAGTATTAAAAATCGGGGTGTTACAAGGTGCTCATAGCAACATGGGGAACTAATTCAAACATAATTATAACAGTCCCCAAGGTTGTCATTATGTAATGTCGGTTACGATTCCTACAACCATAACCGTCGGGCAACATCTCTCATCATTAACAACGGCTCCTGCACCTCCTCACTCTATTAGCGGACTTCTTATGGTCCCCAAAGGTACAATATTTTTCTACTATCGGCTCTCTTTCTAGCTCATATACTGACTTGAGAGTCAGAGTGTTTGCAGGTACACACCCCGCTATTCCAAGCTAACAATTATAAATATCTTTCTCTTTTTACTATTATAAAATTCATTTTTACTAAACTAATAAATGTTCTCATTTGGACTGTTTTAATATTCTTAGTGAAAATAAATGGCAAAATTGTATTTTGGCCTCCAACTTTATCAAGCTTGCGGTTTTAGCCTCCAAACTTTCAAAATAGAACTATTGAATATTAATTACTCCATTTGGTGACACGATTCAACTCTTCATTCTTTCCACTTCTTCCTTTTTTTACCAAGCTCTCCTCTCCCCTTCCTTTCAAACTCCTAAACAGAGCCTAAGTCTCATGGCAGAAACAAATGGTACGACCATTGTTGACAATCTAGGAAATATTAGCTTCCATGTGGTACCAAGTATTAGTAATACCTCCAAACCAAAGTAGAACGATGATGATGTTTCATGATGGTAAGGTTTTTTATCTCTACAAGAGTGCTCGAAAAATTTGCACCCAAAGCTTATCAAGATGGGCAATCATATACCAAGCTAGCTTCATCAAGTAAGCTTGGTTATGAGTATGAAGACATCAAAAGGTAAGACCCCCTTCTTCTTTAGGCTTACAAATGTTATCCCACGAAATTATAGCGACCAATTTATCTCTGGCTTCCTTGAACATAACACATAACACATGTAATGTTGTTACATATTCACTATTATGGTTCAAAAGTGCATAAAAAATAACTATGATAAAAGAGTAGTGATATTTAAACAACTAAAATATGACAACTTGTGAGGTGGTGGATAAGATGGTGTCATTATAGTTTGGCTCCACCATCTCCATGGTCACTTGAGGTTTAAGCCATAGATATAATAATAAAGATAAATTTGGATGGCCAAGATATGAGAAAAGTTTATTTTAGTCGGCTTAAGTTTACAAGGTCAAAAACGTGTGTTTTCAAACAAATCTTTCATTATAAAATTAGATGTATGACTGTAAAAAATTCAATTTCATGTTTTTTTTGTGACCGAGGTTTGAACTCAGACCTTATATTATGTTTTTGTCCATACCAACAGAGTTATGATCACGAGGACTCCAATTTCATGTTAGTGTAAGGCTAATGCATACCAATTAAACTATTTTATTAGAAAATGTATTTCGTATTTTTCTTTTTTTTGAAAGAGAAAACGTATTTCTTATTTAAATTTTCAAATAATAAAAAAATTTGGGAGGTTCCATAAAATGAAAATTATTCCACGTAATCATAAATAACATGGCAAATTCTATGGTACACTCAAAAATTTGAGTGTACCGGTACACCAAATTATGAAATTCATATTAAAACGAGTTGTTTTTTCGAAGAAAAAGAATTGTTTTCTATCATTAACAATTACAATAATTAGATCTTAGTTACCGAAAGTGTCGACGAAATAAAATTTACATTTTTTGAATTTTTGTTATATATAACAAAGAATATTTATTATTTTTTATGAGAAAATGTTAAAAATTTAATATGATTCTTATAAACAATGAAATGATGTTTATTCTTATAAAATAATATCTTATAAAAGATAAATATTGATAAAAATTTCATAAAATAATTGTTAAATTATAAATATTTGAAGCAGGAGTACCGGTGCACCTCAATACACCTCAAATAACATTTTTTTTTTCTAAGTATCGTAATCATGATAACATATTAGTTCTTTCCTCAAAAAATAACATATTAGTTGTACTTTTTCTGGATCCTTCCTTCCTTAAAAAACAGTTTCTGCAAAAACATAACATCACCATAGGTGTTTGTTCTGGATCCATCCAACGTTGTTCAATGAGTATGTCTGAAAGCGAAGAACACGTAGAATACACCGACATCGAACCTTCTGCAGCGGCTAGAAAACGGTTGAGGGATAGGTCCAAGGTGCGTGCGTGTGTTACATTCATATTCAAATCATGTTTTTTTTTTTTTTTTATCATTTCATTTTCACACACAATATCTGTTTTTGATTTTTATGATGTGGGTTTGTTTTGTTTTCCTCTCAACTGAAGGAGGTATTGTCTAAACAAGCTGTTAAGATCGCTAAACGTGCTGAAGAACATGAAAGTTTCATCAACAAGGTATTTTTTTTGTAACATGGATACGGATACTGACACGTTGACACAGATAAAAATTTGATAGAATGATATAATTCAATGTAATCATATTTGTAGTGTCTTCAATGAGAAGTATAGGTGCTTTTTTATTTACATTTTTTGCAAGTTTTTGATTTAAATTTTTTATTTTTCATCATGTATGGCCATTTGGGTATGTGAATATTGAAAAACGTTTTAATTTTGATGTGTTTTTTTGTTGTTTTTTCAGGTTACTCATTTACTGAATGTTCTTGGCTTTGGTGGGTTTTGTTTCATCTTAGGGGCAAGTAAGTTGATATATCTATCGTTATAAGTGATTCAGGGCAATTTTCTTTTTTTAGTAAAATTTTTAATGTCTTCTTTTTTTTGTTTTAATTTTGTGTTATTCTCTTTTGCAGGACCACAAGATGTTCCTTTAGTGTATTGTTTGTTCTACTTTGTGTTTGTTCCTCTTCGTTGGATATACTATAGATTCAAGAAATGGCATTACTATCTCCTGGTAAAGTAACATATCTGAATCTGATTTTGAAATTTTATTATTTTGCATCTATGAAGTTATTGATTGCTTCTGGAAGCATAATATTATCATTATATTTGTCTATGAAGCACAAACATGAACACCATACAAGACATAGACAGATTGGCCCCAGTAATAATTTGTGAAAATAATAGGGATTGTATGTAATCACTAGTGTCATTGTGGTGTTGGACCGACATGTGTTGGATGCTTGGACATGTCTACCATATGAAGGGCCGGTGCTAGCTAGGTATTAGTTTCATTGGCATTTTAATTTGGTCATTTTGTAGCATGAATAGGCATTTTGTGAGAAGGGATCTAAGACAAGCAATTTTAACTGTCAACAACATGGAATCAGATTCCCTGCAGTAAATGTGTAACATGGTTAGCAATCACAACCATCTAATCTCAATAAATGATAGAGATTATAGTTGAATGTGTAATCTGAGTAATCCGATCGCAAAATGGCCGAGATTATTTCCTACATATAATCGCATGATGCAGTTATAATAGTGAGTCTGGATCCCTAAACCATATGTGACATTAACTATACTGTCAAAAAGAACCCACTTGCGGCCTGGTGTTAAAAAGTGCATTTTTTAAGGTTGAATGTTGTCTGAGACATGTGGCTGAAAAATCATCCGAAGAGGGTTTATGTATTTAAACTGTGTTTCAATTCCCTTTCTAATTAAAATTATATTGGAGGAGTGCCTCATCGCTGTCATTTTCATAAGGATAACGTTATTAATTTGTTCGGTTATTGTTGTAGAAACATAAGTAATGAGAATAAGTTGATTAAACTAAACATAAGTAATGAGAATAAGTTGATTAAACTATTGTTCATGTGTTTCAGGATTTTTGCTACTATGCCAATACAATCTTTTTGGTTTACCTTCTTTTTTATCCGAAGAATGAGAAGCTTTTTCTGGTTTGCTTTTCATTTGCTGAGGTGAGCATTTTATCCATAGTAATTTGACATCCTAGCATACAAATGGTTCAATGGTCGAATGTTTGATTTATTTAAGTGTGATTTTAGGGTCCGTTAGCATGGGCTTTGATTGTTTGGCGTTGCAGTTTGGTGTTCAGTTCGCTTGACAAAATCGTTAGTGTTCTTATCCATCTTTTACCAGGTATGTTAAACCTACAATTTATATTATTCATTTTTTCAATAAGATAATAAACTTGTGCAAAATCATTGGCTTCTACTATGGTCTTTGTAGAATATGCATTTGATTCAGTATTGGACATATCCGTGAAACAAGCAAATATAATATCTCTGATAAAAAAAAGTATTTTATTTGCTGCGTTCAAGTTCTACTGTCATGATTTTCCTATTGAAAATTTATAGGATTCCAGAGTGGCATCTAGCATTTGCCTTAGCTTGATCCAATAATTTTTGTTCTCATAGATATAGATATTTGTTATCTCACATAGGTAGCTTGGTTGGTGACTTAAGCAACGCCAAAGAAGTTTTAAAAAGCAGGTCCATGGTCCAAACCCCGGAAACTAACATAACTACCAATCTACTAACACTTTTCTACGTAAACAAAAGTAACATTACTATTCAAGAGATTCATGCTAGACAGGGAGATCTTAAGTTTAGTAGTAAAAGCCTATATACGTGATAATAAAAATAAGCTTTCTTGATCATAAGTTTTGAAGCTGGAAAATTTTGTAGATGTGTGCTTTATTCTATTTGTGTAGATCTCACAATTCGCATAAAAGTTTATACGGACCTTCAATTAATATCATCCAAGATTATTTACATCATAACAAAACACAAATATTTTGCTCTAATATCGGATTTCTGTGTGTTTATGTATAACATTATACTCTGTTATTTTCTTCTTCTATTTATGCTGGTCAATAGAGCTGCAATTTTGCTACCACACAAAAAACACCACCAATACACTGATAGTTTTAATTTCTTTGATGTTGATTTTCAACCATGGTAGTAGTCATGGTTGTCAAACTGTTGAGTTTACGGTTATAGGTCAGGAAAACATGTTAACTCACATGTAAATTAACTCTGATAAAATATTACGAGCTCGAGTGAACTCTGATAACATTGGTAAATTCTCGATTTTACTAGCAAATTCTCGATTACATTGGTTTGGCCTCAAAATGGAAAAATTTAATCAATTTTATTCAGTATCTGGTTTAGTTATTTACGGGTTGCAATATATTTGGTATCTGGTTTGCCTACTACTAGTTGTTGAACCAAATTCTATTGTTTGTTGACACGCCTACCCGATTTTGGATGTTGTCTTTTCTTCATCTCCACATCCTTGCATTACTTCATATCTGTCGGATGTAAAACCATTTAGGAGTCTTAACAATGTCTTATTAACTCCCCATGTTTCATGCTGTACAATTAGTATAAAAGTGATTTTTGTATTTGTTTATATGATGAAGAACTAGAACTTCTACCTAAACATGACAATATTTGATAGATGTTACCATTGGAATGGATTTGTGATAGACATGTCATTGTCACCTTTACGTTACTTTATGCATCCATTTATAATATTGATCATACCTTAATGAATTATTTTTTTTCTCCAGGATTGGTTTTCTTTACCATTCGATGGTGGAATCCTGAGACCTTAGAAGCTATGCGACCAGAGGGAGCTGCTGCAAGAGTTACATGGCCTTATATTGAAGATAAATCCTATCTATGTACATGGCTGTTTCTGGTTCCCTTAGTAGTTTACACCTTGTGGCAGGTTCTATACTACCTCATTGTCAATGTCTTACGCCGACAACGGTTTTTAAGAGATCCCGAAGTCATGACTTCCTATAGGTAATGATTTCTTCTCATTCGGTTTAGCCAATTATGTTTGCTTTAGACCAATAGAGTTTCAAAAGGCGGTCCACAATCGTGATTGGAACCGCATTAGGTGTATTTGACTGCTTTTCTCTACAATATCAAAGGTCGCAATGTACTTGACTATTATTTATAGTTGCTTAAAGTGGCACTAGTGATCACTTTTCAACTGTCGTCCCTTGAGGTTGTAAGGTCAAGCTCTTACCACTGAGCGGACAACTCATGGACACCTGACTATTATTTAAAACTTTCCTTCAGACCGTTTTACAGTAGGTGTTTTATTGTGGTAGATCATTCTTTGACGCTAAACATTTTATTAATCTTAATTTTTTTAGGGAACTGTCTAAAAAAGCTCAGAAAGCAAATAACATGTGGTGGCGCTTAAGTGGCTTGCTCGGGGACCAAAACCGCTTGTTAATGTTCATTCTTCTGCAAGGAATGTTTACGGTGGCAACGATGGCGCTGACTGTTCCGATATTTTTGTCCTATAAATTGTCGGTGGTTTTTCAAATACTGAAGGTTTCTGCATCAGTGTGGAATGGAGCAAGCTTTCTGTTAGAGGTTATGCCTAGGCAGGTTATTCTCAAGGAGAAAAAGAAATCAGAGATGCTAACTGTTCCAATACTAAATGATCAATCATAGATGAAGATAGAGTCAAAATGATAGGAAGTTCAAGAAATATGTTGTGATAGATGGATGTTTCCGAGTCCCAACATGGATTAATTTCCGTAGTATGACCGGACTAATCATACTTCCGTGTATGTTAAGCGAAATCACAATGTGACACTGTGATTTCAACAAAGTTACACTAAGGAGCTTGAATAAAATTACGGTATCACCGAAGTTTTGTCAAGCTCACCGTTGTTCCAAACGTGCACCTAGTTTTACTAGTCGAGGTTGTAGTTTTATAATGGTTTTGAATGGGATAAATCAATGTATATTCTCAGTTTTTCTTCTTGCATTCCACATTCATTTATACTAATGACTACTATATATAACAATGTCTTGAAAATAATAATACATTACTATAATTTTGTCTTCACTTGATTTTCATTGAGCTTCACTTTCATTATACTATCTCTTTTTTACCAACATTTTATGTAAGACTTGCAAAGCTTTTTGTAGCTCACATTTCCATTTATCTTACCATAAAGAATATAATTGTGTCATTATCAAATTTATGTACTCCTCTATTTCAAATTTATGTCATTATCAATTTTGTTATCGTATATGATGGTACCCACATGTGTCATTCTAGTCTTTATAAAATAGGTGTGTGGCTAGAATAAAGATTAGACGCAATTACTAAAAATGCAAATATACTTTTCTTCTTTTGGAGCTGCCTAGTGCTTGAAATTTGCATATTCTTTGCACTCTATTGATTACCATTAGCATCATCATTTATTGGTGCTTTCATTTTCACTCTATCTAATCGAGTGACTGGCCCTACCATATGAAGCATTTTTTAAGTGTTTTATCTCTATTTGGTTACATTCAAACTTAACTTATTCTGCTCAAACTCTACAACTTTGTCGATATTGTTAGCTTAGCCAAATTAGTGGAAGCAAAATTGGTGACTGCCAACCTAAATTTAAGCTTATGTTCAAATATCTTAGTTCAATTGATAAAAAAAATTAAATCCGGTCTCATCCACTTCTGTCACTCCTTTTTGGATCTACTAAACAGTGTCTCAGTCTCGTCGTGCCTACTCGAAGTCAATCTAAGGATTAAGCTACTAAATCTCTTACTTTAAACTAGACCTACCAGCAAAAAATATATGTGAATAATTTATAATTTGGTGTCTGAATTTAGAGATTGTATTATAAATTGATCAAAAGTAGAGCGTAATTAAAAATTTCATGAGGACTTGATTATATATTATATTTAAGAGTTTAGGGATCTAATTAAAAAACATAGTTTAGGAATCTAAAAATATATAATTGACAAGTTTAGAGATTCAATTATAATATATTTTAATTCATAAGCCTATTTAATAATTTAAAGATCCAAAGAATAATTTAAAAAAAAAAATAAAAAATCAATAGTTTAGAGATCCACAAAATAATTAAACATATATAAACCGACTTTAGCAATCCAAATCATCTTATCACCATCTCTATCAACTTACCTTACCTATGTGTATACGCTTCATTTTAAAGCTTTAAAATTATTGTCTTAAATATGATAGTTCATGTCATACTTTGTCCATGCTTGATAAATTTGATTTGTACATGTCCAAACTCTATTTTTTTGTTCCTTTTTGAATTGAATTTTCAAAGCAAAACTGTTAACTAGTTACTAGTTAGTAGTTACCAATGAGGAGAAAATATCACAGGTTTATAAGGCCAGATAAACATTTCATAAAAAATGTTCAAGATAAAACAATGCTTCATATTTGAATCACTCTATTATACTTGTTATTCTTTTCAGTTTTCATATTATTAGTGCCTAATAAATAAATAAACTTTTCAAATGAAGAGTTTCTTTTACTATTATATTGATTTTTTTGAAAGATTCATTATTATAACGATGTAAATGTGGGGTTTGAATTAAGCTTGCATGGATTAGGACATACATTGTTCACTTCAAATTTGACTGGGGAAGAGAAAGCAAAGATTCCTAGTGAAAGTGGTTCTCCTTTATTAGGCTTGAAAATTATAGTACATGATTGAAAATTGAAACGTTGCTTTCCTCTTTGTGATATTTAATTTTTCATGTATACATCACAATTATAAAGTAAAGTCACCTTTGAAAATTTTCGCAAAACACAATATTTCTGAACAAAATATCAATAATAACAATGGACTTTGCAGACGATGTGTCTTGACAAAAGTCCGGGCATTTAACTGAGGAACAAGTAACACAGTTTTTTTCCTAACCCTTGTGCTTTTATCTTTCAAGACGACAACTGCTTCAACCAATTTCTCAGCACCGGCCCTATGTCCTGCAACTGTTTCCGAGTACATGGGTAGGCCAGTAACTCAGATTGTTGTCCCTTTTAGCGATATTTGCATGTGTCGAGTAAGGGGTGATGGGCTGAGTATGCGAACTTGGGGCAACATCTACTTCAGCAATGACCTTATTTAGGATTAGAAATTTAGTCTGAGACGTACGTGATGATTTATGACGATCCACAACTCCCAAGCATGATGCCTGCAAGAGCGAAGTGTTCAAAATAATAAGCCGGGATAACAAATAGCCTATGACAGTCCACATCCTCCAAACACGAGGTCCGTTAGAGTCAAATACTTAAAATCATAAGCCGAAGTAACAACTAACAAATGTTCTGCAACATTTCACAACCCCAAACATGAGACTTGTAAGGGCGAAATGCTTAAAGTGCCGAGATAACGAATATCTATAACAAACCACATAGCTAACAAGTCTTGGTTGTTGACAAATCCAATTAACTTCATATATTTAGTAGTAAATCACATCTTTATTCAACAAATAGTCAAATACAATCAGAGGTTCATTGCTGCAAATTATAGAAGCATACAAGCTATGCCAAACCATAAGTTCACACTCTCAATAAATCTTGTAGAAGCTCTAATAGCACATCAAAAACAGAATTAGAGCTTCACCTCAACTATCTTCCTATACAAATCAGTTATACTTAAAATTCTAATGCATCATCTTTAGGACCATAGTAACAAAATACCATGCTTTAATATCAATCAACAAAACCAAGCAAACCAAAACTCAAATCTCTCAAAAATTCTGTTCAGCAGGCTCTAATAATTTAACCAAAAAACCATAATTAGAGCCCAATTTCTCAATAGGTCTTTTTACAAAGTGTAGTGTAGGGTTCTAAATGGCGGTCGCAGTAACGGTTGCAGTCATGTCATGATTCAAATGCGTGCAATACAGTCTCAACCACAGTCGAGTAAAAACATCGAAAATCAATATGTTGTAGCCAAGATCGCGGACCGTTGCTTAAAACCCTACTTTAGTGTAACTATTCTCTTGCATGAGGCAATGAGCCATTGCCTTTCTCCTTGATGGAGTTAAGTTTTTGTAGCCTCCATTCACCCCTAAGACGAGCAATGAATGTTGCAGCTTTCGCATTCACGTCTGGACTGGGACAGAAAACAGGCCCAGTCACATCGCCGTTATGATTCACAACAGCAATGGTTTCCGTTACTTCCACATCAATGTGCTCACGCTCCGGTGATGTACTTCTCGAGCTCTGGTTACTTCGAATCTTAACAAAATCGCCACGAACTGCAAACTTCATCGCCGGCATTTTGAATGGTGGTAAAGGAGGCGGAATGGGGATCAATGGCGACTGGCTGCCGGCATTGAAGTTTTCAACCGTTTCGTTGATGAAGTTGCTTGATTTGTTTGGCAATGGCGGCTTTGTGTGGTTTCTCCGACGTGATGGTGCAGGTGGAGGAGTTGGTGGTGGCGGAGGGATATGTTTCTTTGGTTTAGACGATCTCCTAGATGGCGGAGGTGGCGGCGGCGCTGGCACTGAATGGATTTTCTTACTCTTGCCGTGACTTTTTCTGAATATACTGTGAAAAACTGATGGAGGTGGTGGTGGAGGAGGCGGTGGCGTCGTCGGTATCGGTGGCGCTGTTGTATTGTTTGTTAACTCCTCCACATTATCGCAATGGTGATTATGATCGTTTTTCGGTTTCTGTTTCTTCTTTCGCTTTCGTTGATTAGAGAGCACGGAAGCCCAAACCATTGCTATCTCTCTCTTCACATTACTCTTCTTTCGCTCAGATCGTGTCTTCACCGACAGCCGAGGAGGTGACGGCGGCGGAGTATCTGCCGTATCCGCCGGTGGAGTATGAATCCTTGTGAATTCAGTATCTTCAACCTCCGTTATCTCGTTGCTACTCTCGACTCTCCTATGTATCTGGTTTGTATGACGCCGAGCTGAAACCGGTGGAGGAGGCGCTGGCGGAATGGTTGATTTTACCGGAGAAGAAGAAGAAGAAGAACGAACTTCAAAGGTATCCACCGGAATTTCCTTAACGTGAACTTGCTCTTGTTTTTCTTCTAGACTCCGGGAAAATGTTACCCTCGCCGGCGAACGGAACTGTTTCTCGATTTCGTAATCATCAAAGAAACGAAACTTGTAACCATTATCCATCTGACGTAGATCTGGATACGAACTACTACTCCTTCTCATCCGTGTAACACCGGTTATCACCGGTGACTGTAACAACCGATTCGAAGTTTCATCAAAAACCTTACGCTCTTCACTAGAGAATCCAAACCATTGTTGCGACTCATATCCACCTCGTTCAGACGACGTTGAAACTATTCGGAACGTGTCGTTTTGATCGGGAATGACGTTGTTGTTGGTGGTTTGATGAGGTGTTGATGGTTCTTCATCGTCGTTTCGTCGAGCGAAGACGCCGAAAAGGATGGCGAGAACGACGAGGAGAATGTTGAGGGAGTTCCAGCTGGTTTTGACTTTGACGAAGGAGGTATGTTGGAGGAGGTTGGTGGTGGCGGAGAGAAGAGGAGGTACGGTGAGGAAGAGGAGGGTGAAGGCTAGGATAGGGAGTAGAATAATGAGAAGTGGTGGGCTGAGTAAGGGTGGCGATGAGTTCCACGCGCCACCACGATGGGGCATTGTGTTGGTGAATGTTAGTGACAAAGTTATGGGAATTGAATTGGTTGGTTGGTTACTTTCTCTGTTTGTATGTTTGGTTCTGTGTCTGTTTATTTAATGTTTTTTTGTTGATATTTGGTGGAATGGATAATTGGATACAGATGTCCAAGTTCTTTTTTGGAGGGAATAAAAAATGTAAAGTATCTACCTATTCTATTTTTGACGACACATATACTTACTTGGAGTCACACGTTACTATTACAATGTTTCTTTCAAGCTACTTCCATACCAAAGAAACTTATTACATGTACTTAACAAAATAGTTCATGAATACCACTTAAAAATATGAATATGTGGCTAATGTTTATTAATTAATGTAAATTATCCATCATTTTTTCATATGTATCCTAGTGTCACCGTCTACAATACTCTTACATTCAAGTAAATAAGTACCGTGGATGTAAAACTAAGGTTGTTACCAAAAGGCTATATCACTCAAGTGTCATTCTTAAGAATAATTAAGGTTTAATTGCACTTTTGGACCCCTATCTTTCCAAAAGTTGCGGTTATGGCCCCCTAACTAATTTAAATACAAAACAGCCCCCTATGTTTCGATTTTTTGGCAGTTTTGGACCCCCAGTCCATTAGTGAGGTGTCACGTGGCCCCCTAAATAATACACGTGGCACCTCACTAATGGACTGGGGGTCCAAAACTGCCAAAGAATCAAAACATAAGGGGCTGTTTTGTATTTAAATTAGTTAGGGGGCCATAACCGCAACTTTTGGAAAGATAGGGGTCCAAAAGTGCAATTAAGCCAATAATTAATGTACCTAAACTTGATTCATTATTTAGACTTTATATTAGGATGACAATAAACAACTTGTGATCATAAATGGATTAAGTCAGTGAACCTGATTTGATCAATTATCTTGCTATATTTTGTTTCGAGAGAAAGCTTATCTCGTGGTTCATTTTGGACTTAGGATGACCTCGTGAGTTAATATATTGGGGTTGACCTAATTTTGATCATGAAGTTTCTTTTTATTAGTTGTGAGTTGTGACCATTGTTTTGAGGTATTCATGAGTATGAGTATGTATACATTCTTGTAATCTTATTATAGGCATCTCTTATGCCTTTCCATTTGTTAAATTGGTATGACTTAAAAATGTCTTTTACCTATTTGCATTTGTGTACAAGGACGAATGTTTTTTACCTAGTAGGGACAAATGAACAATATTCACATATTTGTGATTTTGTGTTCAAATCATGCTTACAGAGCCTCTCTCCAATATCAACAAGTTTTCTCAATGTTTATTCAACAAGAAAGATGGTTTCATAATCCCCTCGGTGAACACAAACCTATGACCAACATTTCTAGTTTAAAATATTTTTCTGAACAAACTAGTTTAAACTTTTTAAGAACAATGGCCCAGCATTTTCAAGTAATATGTTATTCAGAATTTTCAAGTAAATGACCAAGTCGTAGACCAACTTCAATCAATATAATTGTGTATTTAAGATGACAAAACAAGAGCACTTTACTTAAATCCATCGTTTTCTTTTCTTCTCATTTCTTGACCATTATTGGAGTGGAGTACAGTTGGATTCTTGGCAGGTGGATATGAAAAGAAAAAAAAAACATCTCTTGTAACAAAGATGTCAACCTCTTAACAAGTCTAACGATAACCATCAATTTTAGTTTTCATAATTTTAGTTATCGATACAAAATAATATCAATTAATATTTGATATTTTCATACTAAAAATAAATTAGTAATATCATCTTAACAAAAATGATGGGCATTAATTTAGTATTATCTTTTGTTATAAACAAAATTGAGCTAAAAAAACCATGAAAGACAAAATGGGTCTTCATTTTAAGTGTATTGTGGTGATAAAAACTGATTTTGAATGCTTTTATTATGTAAAATGGATTTTGGATAAAAGTGCATTGAATCTAATATGATTTATATTTTGATGTATTTATAAGTACGAAGAATGTAAAATGATTTATGTTTTGAAGCATTTATGTAAAAATTGATTTAACAATAAATTTAAGGCTAATTTAGATTGGTATTGACTTGAGACTCGAGAGTCTGCTCCTCCTCGAGGTTTCAGATTTGATTCTCCCCAATACCAATTTAGGCGAACTAATTTAGCTTCTTCAAAAAAACAATAACAAATTGTAAAGCCAAAAACTACAAATTATAGTTTCAAATAAAACCAATTCTACAAGCAAACCCAAATCTCTTTTAAATCATTCAAACATGTTAAACAGTTTGGATTGATTTATTTTTTAACTTATGCAAAACAGTTTATGCAAATAAATAAGTTTGTATGAACTATTTATAAGTTTTCTTAAAAAAAAATATACATTATTTATAAGTTTGTTAAGGTCGTTTATGAAAAAACATTATGAAAATACAATTTTTGTTGGTGAGAATTTATAAATTAACAACATAAAGGTTTATTTATTTGCATAAATTATTTTTCACAAGCTGAAAAGTAAGTCAATTCAAACGGGCTCTAAAGGGTTAGCAATTGCACACAATAAGGCATTTTTGTTTACCCAAGATTTCTGCTCTTTACCCAAACAATTTTGCTTGTTCCCAAAGTAAATGTCCATATTGCCCCTGCGTGAGTTAACTCATGCTACGTACTGTTACTAGCCCAGGCAGAGCCTCATTTCCTTATTTTCAATCAAATCTCTCTCAAATTACCCAAATCCAAAATTCCTTCAACTTCAAATTAAACAACACTCCAACAACAAGAACACGTAAGTTTTCACTTAAATTATGTTGGTATGATAGATTTTTTTCACTTAAACTAGAATTTATTAGGTTTAGTGTTTTGTTAAAATTTTTTTTTTTTTTTTTTTGCAAGAAATGATAAAATGTTACATGTAAATGACTTGTAGTGCTTAATTGTTATGATGTTTAGATGTTTGCATGCTTATGTTAGATTTTTTACACTTAGATCAGATTCTTTTAGATTTAGAGTTTGTTTAAATTTTGTTTTTTTTTTTGCAAGATATGATACAATGTTACATGCAAATGACTTATATTGCTTAATTGTTTAGATGTTTGCATGTTTATGTTGTAGTTATCATTTTTAGGGTTTATGTATAATTTTCACTCCAAGTGTTTGATGAAATGTTTTGAATGAGGTTTTCATTGATTATTTTTAATTTCTTATTGTGTAGATTTGAAGCAATAATGGCCGGGTAGATCGACGTTCATGCACAATTCAACGGCGGAGAACCTCAGAGGTTGAAGGTTCGGTGCCTTGGTGTAACGTTAAGAGGTCTCAAGGATGAACTGAATGAATTCAACTAGGGAGTCAACCCCGGAGACACAGGGAGGGTGGAACACGTTAAGTATAAACATCCAACGCTCGACGAGTGGAGAGTATCATTCAGTTGGGTGGAATTAACGAACGACGAAAACGTGAAGAGCATGTTTTGGGAGCACATGTTCTAGTGGATCGATATGCGGGTAACGTTGCTGAGATCAACTGAAGATATCATCAAAAGTTTGGTTCCGTCAGAAGCTCGTCATTAGGTAGGGAAATGTGTCTTCCAACTACAACAATTGTCTTCCTTTGAATGAGGTAATTCAAACTTGCCAAACGTCAGTTCCCAAACATTCACCCGGAAGTTAACTTGCCAAATTGCATATTAAAATTGGGAATTAAATACATTTGGTAAAACAAAATTGCATATGACTTAACTCACGCTGTTATCTTTGTAAATTAACACTAGCATGAGTTAACTCACACTACATGTTTTAACTCACGTAAAAAATGCACTGACGTAAGTTAAGTCACGTAGGAGCATTTTGGTCATTTCATTTTGGGCAAAACCGTTTTGGTAAAGAGCAGAATTCTTTACCCAGTATTTTAAATCTACAAGTATAAGGTTGAAATTGGAGATTGAAGAAAAAAAACATGTCTTTTATGTGCAGCAAAAACAAATTAAACCTACTTTAGAATCACTTATTTTTGTCTCCAAGTAATTTTCTTTCCTAACTTGCCTAAACAGCTTATTCTCTAGTGGGAAATTTAAAATTTGTTTTGGTTTGTGTATTTGTCCCTCCAGCTAGGTGAGGAATCATAAAGACAAACAAGTACCTGAAACTTCTCTACCCGTACAGGTTTTGCTTAAATTATATATAATTGGATTTGGAGCGTGGCTGCAATGATTGAAACTTATGTCCTTTTTCACAACAAAGAAGGAAAGTGCACTTTCGTCTAAAGATGGAAACCAAATGAAACTTTTGTTCAAATTTTTACTATTTGCATAAAGATCGATTTGAGTTAACCTATTTGAGAATAAATATAATTTTTGTTGTATGGAAAATTAATGAAATGGTTTATGACATTTGTTTAAAAGCTGCTTATGTTCTCAAGTTCTTCAAGATAGTTTATAAGAAAAGAATTTAACTTTTATATTTTATTATAAAAATAATTTAAACACAAGTGCTTATCATAATAAATTATGTCATAAGCTACAAATAAGTCACTTTCTAAACAACTTATATTATTTAAATTTAGTATGAGACCAATTTAACTTTGGAGTTCAATCAAACGAGTGTGTACACATTACATTATAAATAAAGTTAATCACAAATATTATCTCTTACACAACAAATGCTAGCTAAAGAACCTAGCTAAGAATATTGTTTATTTCATTATACATTTCTTGGGGCCACGAGGACTTTATTATTTCATATTTCCTCATATCCTATCCCCTATTGATATATTTTATTTTACAATACACCAAAGAATGGAAACCCCACAAGACAAAGTACAGTTGCACTTCATCTAATTCAAAAATAAATATCAAACATTGTTTGCATCGATTGAGTACGTGGATAACACATCAACCATAGATGAGTGCAATAGATTATTTTGTGCTTCAAATAAAGCTTCGATCTATTTTGAGGGAGATGGTGTATATTTTAAGGGGAGGGTAGGGCAGAGAGACAGGTTGGGAAAGAAAACGTACACCTACAAGCAAAGCAAAGAAAGAAACAACCCACCAAGTGACCCTTATATGCTGCTTCAAGGATATGAGTCTCCAACACATAACTTAATATTTAAAGAGATATGATATTTGTACAACTATTTTGAGTTAATTTTTAAACAATTTTCTTTCATATTTTTATTGTGTTTTTACTCTTTATTTTTTCATCTCTCTCTCTCATTTGTTTTTTATCAATAAAAAGAGGGAAATAATATTGTTCTAAAAATTGTCATAAAATTGTTGTATATTTATGTCTAATACTTGCCATCGTTTAAGTCTTTCCTTTTGTATTGTCTCTTGCTCCCAGTTTGTCATGTCTTACAATCAAATACATTACAATAGAAGTTGTCATATTCTTTATTTTTGGTACATCAAATGTATCAAAAATAAAAAAGTCATACATTAAAAAATCATAAACATTAAACGAAGAATATTCTTGACAAACTAACTTGTTGTGTACTTGTAAAAAAATAAAAATGAAAAATTGTTGTGTAAACAAGACCCAAATCGTAAGAGAATTGCTCTTTTCCCATCTGTTTTCACTCATTCTCATCCTATGTTAGTTAACTTACGCTGAAAAATACACCTATATAAGTTAACTCACGCTGAAAATACACCTGCATGAATTAACTTACGTTCGACTATTTAACGGGCTGAAAAATACACCTATATAAGTTAACTCACGCTTAAAATACACATATATGAGTTAACTTACGCTCGACTATTTAACGGAAATGAATAAAAACATATGGAAGAAGAACAATTACCAAATCTTAAAGTTTAAAAATGTGGATCAAGTTAAATGGACTTGGATGACTCTTATATTTAACTAAGTTTTGATAGGTACACACCCCATCTTTAAAAATAAAAAATATCCAACATTAACACTTTTTCACATAGTTTATTTTTCACGCATGTATTACTTTTGTGGTATATGATTTTTTAAAGATAAATGTTAGAGACATTATCTTTTTAACAATCTTTTCTTTTTAACAACCACTCTTTTGAGAAAGGCTTACATAGCCATTAATACAAATAAAATTATTTGGACAAACGCACAACAATGATAAAAATTAAATGATAAAGAAATTTTAAAATTGTATATCCTAATCAGGGGCCGTCTCCGATAATTCAAAGACCTCGTTGTAATCTTAACAATTTTAATATAAAAAGTATTGAAAAAAAAATTCAACACTACTTAGAGTGACAAACATTTACATTCTAGTTAAATATACGAGCAATAGTTCAAACATGACTTATGCCGCCAAACAAACAAACATTTACATATGGATTATGTATAATTGACAGTAAAATAGTTGAATTCCGGATTTTAACTTAAAAAATATGACATTTTGTGATAGATTTTGTCCATAGATACAAAAAAAAATTATTTATTTATTTCAAATTTTAAGGGCCCTTTATGTTTGAGGCCCTGATGCTGTATTCATCTTCTTTCAGCTTTCATCCATAAAAATAATAGAAATTGTAAGTGTATACAATTATTTAAAAATGGTAGTTATTTGGTTGATTAGAAAGGATAAAATGAAGAAAATAAAAATCTAATTAAAAGATAAAATTGGAATAAAAAATGATACACCAAAAAGTAAATAAGTTGCTAGCCAATAACAGTACCTGAATTTACGAATAGTCGATTAATGGTTAGACAAATAGAAAATAGTCGAATACGAAATAGTTCAATCTTTTTTTTTTCTTTTACAGATAAACGATATTCATTAATTCAAATTGATAAAGTACATCGATACAATACAAATTCAAAGTCGTTAAAGCATAAAAGATGAATTTGCGAACAAAAACACAACATCTATGTTAATAGCATAAAATAGTAGAGTATATATGCCTACAAATATGACTATATACAAGCCACTGAAATACTCATGTTTTCGGATCTGCAATTTGACGGTGCAAAAGTCATTGATTGAATCTGCATTTGATCAAAACTAATCTTTCAACATGAATCAAATAAACACTGTATTAAGACATGAAATTAAAAAACACACCGAACAAAGACGGGAAATCAAAATAAACAAAGTCGTGCTAGATGACGAAATCACAAAAACAAACGAAAGAAAACTGAAAATATGTGAAAATCGCTTATTTAACTAGAAGAGAAAGAAAAACAATATGGAGGGGTGATTTCAGTTTAAATTAAACATAAATCACCCGTATTTTATAGATCAAGAAAAAGAAAAGTTGTGACAACTATGGTTTGAGAAAGGGAAAAGAGAGAGAAAGAAAGATGCTCTTTAATAGTTGAGTCTTTCTTAAGTTCATAAAGGTGCACAAATGTAATATAAGTGTTATAAGCGGTCAAAGCTAAGTGAAATCTGACAATTTGATGTTTTACTCATGTTCCGTGTTTATAGTGTCATTAATAGAAACATCTATTTACTCTAATGCATGCTCTAAGATGAGGATGCATGTGTTGATCTAGAAAGCGCAAAACTCCGCGAGGGAGTGAATACCACGTCGAACCCAGAGTGACACATATTCACAGTAATGGGGAGAATCACGCACTACCCATGAAAATGGTCGAGCAAGGCTAAATTTTCTATGCCATGATATCTCGACCAGTAGGACAAGTATTGTCTATAAATATCATATATGTACCTTTTATTGAACACACAATCAATCAAACAAACTATTTTTCGCATTTTATCTCTCTAATCTTTGCTTGACTTTTCATTTATGCATTTGTTAATTTTACAAAAACTTTGTACTTAAGATTCTTAAGATGAGTTAAAGAACTCATAATTGAAGGACATAAATCCATTCTCTAAGAGCGTAAAGAGAATCAAGGTTAAAAATTATTAGTCGATATCTCAACAAACTTTGAAGTTTGAGAACAATCATACAACCTTAACGCACATGTTAACATTTGATTAGGCGGGATATTATACCAAAATAAGAAAGAAAAATCCTAACAAGTTTCTCTATAACACTTGTTAAATAACCAAAATTGGTGTTTTAAATCTAATTTTAAAATGTAAAAAAATATTTTTTTTCAATACAAATTTACATTTCTTTTTTAGTTAGTAAGTGCTCCAAGCACTAATTAACATACCGTGACAGAAAAAGATAAAAAATGGAGTAGTTGTTGTCTGTTTTCAGTTTGAGCACCGACCAACATTATCCGAAAACAAACATGTCGTTGCATGGACGTTGAGGTTCCTGTCACTCCACCACCTGTCATCAACCTTGACACGCTACCTCTTTTCCACTTCCACTCTTGTTCATTTCTCTTTTTTCTTAATTCTCTATTTTTTTCTTCACTTTTCTAATCTATAAAAACACCAGAGATGACACATATTTTGAAACATAGAAAGCATCTTTGAAGTTTTTGATTTTTGAGGAGTGATGGGTGAAAACGGAATAAGGGATGATGATGATGATGAGAAAGTGGAAGTGAATATATATCCTCTGAATTCTTACTATTTTGGATCAAAAGAAGATGCTATTCCTTCTAAAGATCACTCTCTTCAAAGATTCAAATCCAAGTTTGTTTTTTCTGTTATTATCCTATTTTCGTGTATCAATTCTCTTTCATTTAAAACTGAACTCATTTTTTTATTTTTTATTTTGCATGTTTGTTAATAGCTATGATGCCCGTGGAATGCGAACTTGTGTTGAAGCTGTTATGATGGTTAGTGCTTTTTACCTCTTTTTTTTTTTTAAGACAAGTTGTACTTTATCAAAGTGGTCCACAATAAACCCATTTGGGTTGGTTTGCTGATGTTGGATTGGTACCTTGGAGTGTACCTTAGAGTGTGATCCTCCTTAAAATCTTAAGTTCAATTCTCCTCGATGTCGATTTGGGTGGGCTAATTTAACTTCTTCATAAAAAGTGGTCCATGGTAGACTGATATTTAAAAATTGTCATCCTCAGTTGCCTTTTAAGCTACCCATATGTATTTTCTCTAAACCAGACAATAGTCCTGAATTGTGCCGTAAATGTAGTTATGTTCGTAGCTCTATAGGTAAGAGTTGGGGTTCTAACTCCGGATTTTCCATTTCTCCAGATTAGGTTCCCACTTCTCTACACTTTAGAAGCGAAAAAAATCTGTTAAAAAAACTTGAGTCGTCAAATGGTTTATCTTTAAACTTAATTAACATCTGGATTTGATTTGTATCCATCGGGACTCAGAGGGCTTGAACTCTTCTCTGTATTATGAAAGCATATATGTTGAAAAGGAACTGTTACACTGGATCCATTTGTCGTCATTCTTAGTCTTCGCAATTAGATTTTGGGTTTTCCCAAAAATGTTCGTGCTTTTTAACTTACAAATTTCTTCTTGAAGTTGTTTTTATTGATACTCTTTATCTTGGCTACTAGAATTCGGTTTTGCAGTATGATTCTGAAATGATAATGTAACTGTTCTTGATTTAGGTTGAGTTGTTCAAACATCCGCATTTGTTGCTGTTTCAAATAAAAAATTCCATCTTTAAACTTCCCGGTGGCCGTTTAAGGCCAGGTGAATCAGGTATGTAAGGAATCTGTCAAATATCGACTGAGTTCGAAATGTTTGCAAATATTTTTACGAGTTTTTACTAGGGATTACATTTATTGATTTGTAGATACTGATGGATTGAAGCGTAAGCTGGCAAGGAAGCTTTCTGCTGATGAAAATTTGGCAGAATGGGAGGTATTAAATTCATCCTTTCTTTTTAATTTTTTTTATGTTCATGCCTCACTGCAACATTTGTATGATTCAGTTAAAATTCTGATTGTCTTTATGGTACTATATAGAATATAGATATAACATATAGGAGTTTTTAATAACCAAAACTTAGTATTTAATCAGTTCCACCACATAAACTTAGAATATGATTCTTTTTTTTCTTTCATTGTTACTGTTTTCCACCACATAAACTTAGAATATGATTTGACATTTTCTTTTTTTTGCATTTTAATTTGAATATTGTTTTAGTGATTGCAAAGTGGCTTGCATGTCCTCTGAGCTTGACTCAGTTGGTATGGACAATACATAAAATATACAAGGTCCAGGGTTCAAACCCAGCCACCACAAAAAAAAAATGGCTTGCATTTTATATTCTTATCAGATACTTGGTGTGCATATTGCTAATGCTATTATTGGTTGCGTACTAGTTTTTAAATTTACTATTACTCAATGGTATTCGAATACCCAAAATTTTCTTACACCCATTGAACATCTTTTGTTTCTTCTTATCCATCATTCTTTTCCGATTACATCATCAACATATTGATGCAGTATTTTTCTATCAATCAAAAGTAAGTATTTATATATCGTCTTCTAAGGGACTAGTGTGATATCACAAACCGTTCAACAGCGATTATCATTTTAAGTTAAGGAGTAATTTGTGTGTTTGTTTAAAACTACAAGAACTAATTTGCAAAGATAAAAGTTGAGAGTAATAAGGCGTAAAAGCGTTGGAATTAGAGTTCCTTGATTAAGCGTCAAACATAACATAATAATCACATATATGGATTCTAGCGTTTTACCGATATTATCACGTATCGCTCGACAACATCATTCCTGTCCAAATGATCTTGTGAGTTCAATTGTATTGTTTAATTGTTGATTTCTCAAACTATTAAGCAATCCAATAGTCGATCGTATCGTTTAATCGACGATTTCTCAATCTATCAAACGATCCGAAAGCTTTAAGTTCTGACAATTTGTGTGATTATCAAAACATCAATCCTATGTCTAGAATCATTTTTTTGATAGATAAATATTCTAAACCTAGATTCAAAAGTATTTCTCAATAGCATTTAATTTCATGAAGGAAATCCTATCCAAGAAGGGTCGGTACAATGATGATGAAACCATTCAACTTGACGCCAATTGTAGCGCCATCATTCAAAGGCGGTTACCAAAGAAAGAGAAAGAACCGGGAAAAGTTACATTACCGGTGGCAATTGGTAACGTCAATGTTGGTAAGGCACTCTTGATTTAGGCTCAAGCATCAACCTTATCCCATATTCAGTTGTCAAGCGGGTTGGTGGCTTAGACATGAAGCTAACAAGAATGACCTTACAACTTGCCGACAAGTTCGTAACACGACCAATGGGGATAGCCGAGGATATCTTGGTTAGAGTGGGTAAATTTGTATTCCCCGTGGACTTTGTGGTGATGGACATTGAAGAAGATGATGATGTGCCAATGATACTTGGAAGAACATTCAAGCTAGCCGCAAGAATGATGATTGATTATGATGATGGTTTGATGAAAGTTCGGCTTGATAATGAGGAATCAATTCCAACATCAATGATGCAATGAAGAACTCAAAAGATAAAAGAGCTTGTTTTAAGATGGATTCAATGGAGGAGGCAATCATGGATACTAGAAAACAATTGCACAAACCAACGGCTCTTGAAAGAGTACTTACCGACGCACTTAATGTTCTTAGTGCGGAGGAAGAAAAAGAAATTGAAGAATGCTTGAAGGAACTTGAAACTTTGAAAGAGATTCCTCCGAACAAAGCAAAACTAGAGGAATTGAAAGACAAAGACAAAGTTGAAGATCCAAAGGTTGAAATGAAGGTTTTGTCGTCACATCTAAAGTATGTATTCCTTGAAGAGGATGGCATAAAACCGGTGATCATTAGTATTAGTAGCTTTTTGTCAAGCATTGAAGAAAAGAAATTGATTGAAGTCCTAAAGAACAACAAAGAAGCAATAGGTTGAAAATTGCCCGATTGTAAAGGCATAAGTCCTTCATATTGCATGCATAAGATTATGATGGAGGACAACTTCAAAGTACAAAGAAGTAGTCCAACAAAGAAGCCATCTTTTTGGACTACTTCCTCAAGTACCTTTACCACTTCTTTTTGGACTACTTCCTTCATGGTTGGATTCACCCGGCGTTGAGGTTGAGCCACCGGTTTGAAGTTGTCCTCCATCATAATCTTATCATAATCTTATGCATGCAATATGAAGGACTTATGCCTTTACAATCGGGCAATTTTCAACCTATTGCTAATTATTTGTTGTTCTTTAGGACTTCAATCAATTTATTTTCTTCAATGCTTGGCAAAGAGCTACTAATACTAATGATCACCGGTTTTGTGCCATCCTCTTCAAGGCATACATATTTTAGATGTGACGACAAAACCTTCATTTCAACCTTTGGATCTTCAACTTTGTCATTGTCCTTCAATTCCTCTAGTTTTGCTTTGTTTAGAGGAATCTATTTAAAAGTTTCAAGTTCCTTCAAGCATTCTTCAATTTCTTTTTCTTCCTTCGCACTAAGAACATTAAGTGCGTCGGTAAGTACTCTTTCAAGAGTCGTTGGTTTGTGCAATTTTTTTCTAGTATCCATGATAACCTCGTCCATTGCATCCATCTTAAAACAAGCTCCTTTATCTTGAGTGCTTCATTGCATCATTGATGTTGAAATTGATTTCCTCATTATCAAGCCGCACTTTCATCAAACCATCATCATAATCAATCATCATTCTTGCGGCTAGCATGAATGTTCTTCCAATTTTCAATGGCCCATCATCATCTTCTTCAATGTACATCACCATAAAGTCCATGGGGAATACAAATTTATCCACTCCAACCAAGACATCCTCGGCTATCCCGCAACAAGTTGTAAGGTCATTCTAGTTAGCTTCATGTCTAAGCCACCAACCCGGTTGCGCTTGACAACCGAATATGGGATAAGGTTGATGCTTGAGCCTAAATCAATGAGTGTCTTACCAACATTGACGTTACCAATTGCCATCGGTAATGTAACTCTTCCCGGATCTTTCTCTTTCTTTGGTAACCGCCTTTGAATGATGGCGCTACAACTGGCGTCAAGTTGAATGGTTTCATCGTCATTGTACTGACGCTTCTTCGATAGGATTTCCTTCATGAACTTGACATATATTGACATTTGTTCAGGGGCTTCCGCAAATGGAATGTTGATTTCCAACCTCTTGAAAATATAAGAAACCTCTTGAAATGCTTCCATAAGTCTTTCTTTGATGGAGCTTTGGGATATGGTAAGTTGTGAGCCGGCACTTTCTTCCCGATTTCCTTCATGTTTTTCTCCTTCTCCACATCCTTCTCCTTTTCAACTAATGCTTCATCTTTTTTATTTTCTTTCAATTTCTTGATTTTTTTGTTCTTTTTCATTTTTTTCAACTACACCGTTGTTATTTACATCCGCATCATTATGTACATCCTCTTCTTCATGCTCACTTCCTTCATCTTCCTTCTCGTCATCATTTTCAACTACTTCCCTCTCCACCTCCAAGTTGTCACCAATACCTTGTCCAATTACTTTGCCGCTTCTTGTTGTCACGGCTTTGCATTGTTCATTCTTTGGATTGGTTTGTGTGTTTGCCGTGAAGGTTCCTCCTTGTTGATTGGCCAATTGTTGAGAGATTTGTCCCAAGTGTTAAGCTTGTTGTCCCATTTGCGTCTCTAGATTCTTGATGGACACATTGGTGTTTTGTTGATTGGCCATTGAGAGTTGCATGAATTGATTCAATGTATCCTCCAGCTTTTGAGTACGGTCTTGTTGTGGTGGATATTGTTGAAAATTGTTGTATGGTTGTTGATTGGATGGCCCTGCAGTAGGCCTCCATGGTTGTCAATAATTGTTCCCTCTTTGGTAATTGTTGTTGCTCGGATACCGTCCTTGATTTGAGTTTCCCGGATATTGAACTTGATATTGCCCCGACCTTTGTTGGTTGCCCACAAAATTGATCTTTTCTTCAAGTGGTGGTGGACAATAGCTTGTAGGATGATCACCGGAACATGACTCACAGAAATGCACTTGTTGATGCCTTTGTTCTCTTTGTAATTGCTCTTTGATTAATTTAGGCATCTCTTTCATTTGATTCTTCATCTCTTCAAGTTGTTGAGTCAAGAATTTGTTTTGTGCAAGATTTGCATCAGCTGATCCTAACTCAAGGATTCCAGACTTTTTCTGTGCACCATTTCTGTTGTGGTTTGCTGCTCGATCATTGAGTGCCATCTTGTTGGTGATGTCTACTGCGTCTTTTGGACTTAATGTCATCAATGAACCACCTGCAGTTGCATCTAAAATAAGCTTTGGCTCTGATTGTAGTCCTCCACAGAACATATGAATTTGAGTTATATCATCGAATCCGTGCTTTGGACACTTTCTCAGTAATGCCTTATATCGCTCACATGCTTCACATAATGATTCATTTGAACCTTGAGAGAACATGTTGATTGCAGTTTTGGCATCTAAATGTTTGTTTTTCGGAGAGAATCTTTCTTGGAATGCCTTCTCTAGTGTATTCCAATTAGTCATAACTTGCTGTGTTTGATCCAACCACCATTCCCGAGCTTTACCGATGATTGAATGCATGAATAATCTTAGGAATACAACTTTTTCCCCGGCTTCAGATGCACCAAGAGTACCGGCTAGTGCATAAAACACTGAGACATGGTCTAGACCGGCAAAAGGATGAGATGTAATGAGTTGAATGGTTCCTGACTTCATCTCTGTTTCTCCTTTTCTTTTCCAAGATGAGCTAGCCGTCTTGGACTTATCCAGCATGGCATCACACTTTGGTTGCCTTCCGGAGGATTTTGATTAGCCATTTCTTCTTCTGGTATTGAAAGTAATGAAGGAATAAAAGTAGAGGTTTCTTCTTGTTGTGCTTGCTTGGCTAGTCTCTTCTCTTTCTTTTTCTTACTATTGTTCTTGCGAGCCGTCCTTTCAATTTCAGGGTCCTATTGCAATTCCTCTTGAGGAACTGTACCTCGCATACAAAGAGTTCAAAGATCTATCCAAAGAAGATTATCAACACAAAGGTTAATGAATTATATATATACAAAATTGAATAAGTGCAAAATTTGCTTAAAACGATAAAATAGTCGCAATGTCTATGATATCTGAACGCCAGTCCCCCGCAGCGGTGCCATTTTGATGTAGTATTTTTCTATCAATCAAAAGTAAGTATTTATATATCGTCTCCTCAGGGACTAGTGCGATATCACAAACCGTTCAACATCGATTATCATTTTAAGTTAAGGAGTAATTTGTTTGTTTGTTTAAAACTACAAGAACTAATTTGCAAAGATAAAAGTTGAGAGTAATAAGGCGTAAAAGCGTTGGAATTAGAGTTCCTTGATTAAGCGTCAAACATAACCTAATAATCACATATATGAATTCTAGCGTTTTACCGATATTATCACGTATCGCTCGACAACATCATTCGTGTCCAAATGATCAACAAAGGTGAAAACAAGAGTCACCCACATTGTGTGAACCAGTATTATTCTTGTGTTGAATTCTCTAACCTTATTTTTTACTTTCAACATTAAAGTTTGAATTCATTTCACATATACCATCATATTGTTTGTTAATTCTTATATTTGTACACTTGAGAAAGTTCTAAACTTAACTAAGTTTTTTTTTTCTTTTCAAGTTTCAACTTGAGACTCATCACCTTAGTTATAGACTAATATGAAAGTGGTTCACAATTCAAACTTTCCTTGTGATTGTTATTTCTACTTCAATATCGTGGTAAAAACTGAAAAGAATTGAAATTAACTATTATTTTTTATCATAAAATATTATTAATTTATTTTTTTCTCTAATTTTACCTATGAATTATACTACGTACGCTACTCATTTTATTTTTATATACACTATTATGCAATCATGAAAATGATTAACAATCGTAATCGATAATGAATAAAGATAATTTGTTAACTTCGATCGCTGCTCTTGTGTTTGAAAAAAAAATTGGTTGGAAGAGTAGAACCTAATTGGTGTGGCCCACATGTTTTATTGACAAAGATTAGTCACTTTTTTTTTTAAAGGAGAGATTAATCACTCTTAAACGGCGATGGATACTTCATACCAATATCATGGTAACAAACAAAAAAAATTGATGCACTCATTTGTTTATATATCTATTGTATAAAGAGAGCTATGTTTAATGCTTGAATTCTTTGATATTACAAGGTTTACATTTATAAAAGAATAAGCATCCTTAAAAAAACGAGGAAACAACACTAGTAGTTTACTTTTGTCAAAAACACTAGATTACTTCTTCAAAAAAAAAAAAAAGTAGTAATTATATTGAATGATAATAATTACAATTAACAGGAAACAAAATAAATTGATAAATGCAATAACGAGGAAACAACACTAGTATTATGATGATGATTTGTGCCTTATTTATTTTCTTTCCTTGAGATATTTTTCTAAATATGACTAGGAAAGCTTTAACGACATTTACTTTAAAATAGATGAAGTGTAACAATCTTCATTTAGGAGAAGAGAGGAAACTTCCTCTTGGTCAAAAACAATGACACTAATAGTAAGATTGTATTTGGTAAAAGAGTGTCGCAGTTTCCCTTTGAATAATTGGTAATGTTGAATTCTATGCTACATTTTAAAATTATTTTTAATATTATATACTTTACACAATTCTATGCATTTTATCCACCTATCTAAAAGTTCTCTATCACCTTTTTCTTATTGAGGAATATGCTTTAGGCACGTAACTTACACTCCAAAAGACCAAAACCATAATCACTATCTCCATTCCTCATACTATATATTCAAAATATGCATTCATTCATATGAGTGAGTATATCACAACAAATATTTTCTATAATCCATTTCATTTCAATCATCATGACTAAATATGAGGTAGTTTTCATCTCTACACCAACCATTGGAAACATGGTTCCAACTGTTGAGTTTGCTAACCATCTAACCAAACACCACCCTCAACTCTCTGCAACCATTCTCGTTATCACGATCCCAAAACTACCGCTCGTTAACACTTACCTCCAATCTCGTTCTTCGTCATCTACTAATCTCCATTTCATCCACCTCCCAACCGTAGACCCTCCTGCACCCGATCAATACCAATCCTTTATCGCTTACATCTCCCTCCTTATACAGAAACACAAAACCAACATCAAAAATACACTCCTCGACCTCATAAAAACCGACTCGGTTAAACTCGCTGCTTTGTTTGTTGATATGTTCTCCACCACCATCATCGATGTAGCTAATGAGGTCTCCGTCCCTTGCTACCTTTTCTTTGCGTCGCCTGCGAGTTTCCTTGGATTCACGCTCCACCTTCCGAAACTCGAATCGGTTGAATCAGAAACTGAGTTTGAAATTCCGAGTTTTAGAAACCCGATTCCAAAACAAGTTTTGCCTAACATGGTTTTGAAATGGAAATCCGAAGAAGACGCTTATTCGTGGATTTTGTATCATGCGGGAAGGTATAGAGAAACAAAGGGTATCGTGGTAAATACGTTACAAGAGCTTGAACCCTACGCTCTTCAATCACTTTATGATGATTCGCAGCTTCCACCGGTTTACACAATTGGGCCGGTTATTGATCTTGTTGGACCGGCTGAATGGGATCCAAACCCAGTCCAATATAATTATATAATGGAGTGGCTCGATTTGCAGCCTCTTGCTTCTGTGGTTTTTTTATGTTTTGGTAGTTTGGGAAGTCTTGAAGTCAAACAGGTTGAGAAAATTGCTATTGGTCTTGAACGTGCTGGGGTTAGATTTTTATGGGCTTTACGTGGACCTCCGAAGGCCCAGTCAGCGGACCCAAGAGATTACACAAGTTACGACAATGTTCTACCGGACGGGTTTTTGACACGGGCTGCGGGGATGGGTATAGTTTGTGGGTGGGTCCCACAAGCGAAGGTTCTGGCCCACAAGGCCGTGGGTGGATTCGTCTCGCATTGTGGTTGGAACTCGATATTGGAGAGTTTGTGGTATGGTGTGCCAATTGCTACGTGGCCGGTGTATGCAGAGCAACAAATGAACGCGTTTCAAATGGTTAGAGAATTGGGATTAGCAGTGGAGATTAGGTTGGATTATCGTGTGGGTGGAGATTTGGTACAGGCAGAAGAAGTTGAAAATGGTGTTCGTACATTGATGAACCTTAGTGATGAGATTAGGAGGAAGGTAAAAGATATGAGAGAAAAGTGTAGAGTTGCTTTGATGGAGAACGGATCGTCTTATACTAACCTTATGTCTCTGATTCAAGAGTTGACAAAATGATCGACCCGTGTTAGATATATCTTTTAGTCTAAAAAAACATACTAGATATATATCAGTAGAATTTTGAATCTTGTAGGTTTAGGTTATATAGATTTGGAATCAAAACTGGGTTGGGTAATGCTTCTATGCAAGCTGAACAAGCCTATATTGTACTCTTTCTACATATGAATGAAATGATTTGTTCACTATAAATTTATTTATTTTTTAAAAAAAAATGCAGTTTTGACAGCGTAGAAATGTAATTTATTTAAATTTAATTTAGGTGGGAGAGTGCCTTGGAATGTGGTGGAGGCCTGATTTTGAAACATCAATGTACCCTTTCTTACCACCTAATGTCAAACATCCAAAGGTACATTTTTCTAAAGGCATTTTTTTAAGCAAGTTTTAATCTTAGATGTCATAGTTTTACGATCTATCTTCATGGTGTAGGAATGTACAAAACTGTTCCTTGTAAGGCTTCCAGAAAGTCGAAGGTTCACGGTGCCAAAAAACATGAAGTTGCTATCAGTTCCTTTGTGCCAAATTCGTGACAATCATAAGGTATGAAGTATGAACAAATATCATGCAGTTTTGAGTTGATGACTGTTTTGACGACTTAACCTGTGCATTTTGCAGACTTACGGGCCAATTATATCAGCGGTCCCGCAGCTTCTCTCGAAATTCTCTTTTAATATGATTGGAATTTAATCCTTCGCCGCAACTTGCTATCATGCACTGTGAAGTAATCTCATTAGGCAGCCGGTTCTTATCTTTATTCGGACTCCAGACAAGGAAGGACTTGTAAATATCATAGCTTATTATACAACAATGAAACTTTAATGTTGAAAACAGGAATATATATATCTTGCATAGTTACTATGAACTCTTCAATAGAGTAAAGGAGTATAAAAGTTGTTGGTTGAGTTTGATAGTTTGTCACAAGTTAGTTAGAGAAGCGGTTAGATTGTGTTATTTATTGTAGTAGTATATACTATATACACACATCTTGTATCATATTTCTCTCCATATTTTTTCAATATGAATTTTGATTGTGTGATTAGAAGAGATCCTATCTTCCTCATTTTCCCTCAACCATGAGTTCTTTTAACATAAAGTTAGCATAGACATTATATAATTATTAGCATTTTCCTTTTAGCATTGGGAGCTAGATCTTCATTAGGTATTTGCTGATCAGCAACATCATAGTTCATAGCTAGTAACTTGATACCAAAGAAGTACGGGCACCGGACACGACACTGACAGAGACATGTTACACTAGCAATAATTTGAGAAAACAATTGAATTGAATGTAAACACGTATGTTGATGTCGTGTGATACGCATCTGATGGTGCATGAGAAGCCAACATATTATAACATGAGAAGTCAACAATTGAACTATTATCTGATAGTTCAAACAAAACCAGGATACTGAGTCAGTTTGAATGTTCAAGTCATTTTTATTTTTAGTTCTTGTAATAGATATTCATTTTCTAATTAATTATTTAAAATCAATATTTTTAGAATTCAAATCAATACGATCCACATATTATAATAGTTAAAACTAACATTAACAAGTGATAAACCAAAACAAGCATTCAGAACACATTTTTCTAAGTGTGAAAGACCAAAAATATATTATACCCTAAAATAAAGACCGAGGAATTAAATAAAAAAAAGTAAAATTAACTAAATGATTGAGCTCAAGTTGTTTATAAACTAAACTAAAAAAATGAATGGTACGGAAAAACATGAATTCATTTTTTGGATGGAACAATTCTTGATTAGAATATATTTATCTCACAATCCTAAATTTCTAGATATCTCTTCCCTTACGAACAGGATTTATATTCAATCATCTACATGTTTTGATGTTATTACAAATAGTATTAGTATTTTTCATGATATTTGGATGATTAAAACTGATAGCGTCCCATCTTTATAGTCTAGCACAACTGATAATACCGATATTGTTAAGTTAGATTTCTTTTCTGACATCCAACATTTAAACCCCGAACCTTCCACTTTGCGTGCGGCTTCATCTACAAGAAAAACATAAAATGACGGCCTACTAAAAGAGGGGTGTTATTTGAACAACCAATTTGGTGACAACTTATTTGACAACCATACTTTACAAAGAAAAAAGTGGTATTGACACGGAAACCATAACAGAGATAAAATAAAAAAATAATGTAAGTATGAGAGAAAAAGTTGTTGCAAAAATTGTCACTAATGTTCAAATATTATTTCTCCCTACTAAACTTGGTGGCGGCTATATATTTATTTATAGCAAGCAGCATAGAAATTAGGCAAAGAAAGTGATTGAAGGGCTTGTTAAGGGATCACAAGAGACTATAGGGAAAGTCTACTGAGAAATAACTCTGTCACGTGTAAATTGTGTTTTGCAAGTCTACTGAGAAATAACTCTGTCACGTGTAAATTGTGTTTTGCAAAAACGTGGCACTAAGTTAGTCTCTAATTTTTTCCATAAATAGTCTCTTTACAATTATCAACCCCACATACTAATTTTCAACTAAGAATTTAATCACTCAAGAGACAGTTCAGTTAAAGGATTAAATTTTTGTCCTCGTGAGTTTAACTCAGTTGGTAGAGACAATGCATAAAATTTGCAAGGTTTGGAGTTCGAACTCCGGCCACCACAAAAAAAAATTAACTTTTTATTTATTTTATATATAATTCTGAGAGATTATTCGGATCAAGTTTCCCTACTCTAGAAAAAGTTCACAGTTATACGCAATTTTAGATCTCAGCCATCGACTTCAAATCAGTCGATTCTTATTACATCTTCATAAAATCAGTCCTAAACAATCTCTATCATTGATATAACATCGGAGACTAATATTCATTACATCGGTATGATGTAACCTCGTGTTATCCACATCCGAGATTATATAGAGTAATGACTCTTTTGTTCATGAAAGGTTAATTTAGTAGTAAGTGTTTAAAATTATATCCTCGTGAGCTTAGCTTAGTTGGTATAGACAATGCTAATGTATGCAAGGTCTGGGATTCAAACCCCAGCCACCATAAAAAAAACGTTTAAAATTATAACCTCAAGATACTTAGTGTAAATATATTCCGAAATAATTGTAAAATGGTAATTAGTGTCAATTTAATTAATAACTATTCAATCTTCCCTCCAATTTTCTTTTTTATTGAAAATGATAAATCTATTATTTTTCTTTTTTTAGGCAAAATCTATTATTTCTCTAATATATTTAGAAATAATTAATAAATGAAAACATAATGCTTGGGAGTTGCACGTGAGAAAAGAACATAAAGGCAAGAAACTGTGTGTTAAGAGGATAACATGTCTGAAAAGTCAATATTGCAAGTCTTCTTCATCTTCAAACTTTCTCCTTTTTCTCCAATAGTCAAGGTTGAATCTTCACACCAATCAAACATTGCAAATTAAATTTTAGTTTCATACCATCATTAAATACTAATAGTCAATACATACTATACTATATAATAGTACATACATTTAGTAAGTCACATAATACTATGACCAATATCTTTCATTAAAGTCTTTCTTATATAGCTCTCTCACATGAGAGCTTAGGAGCCAAATAATCATGAAGAAAGGATGTTTAGCTCCAAATCTCAAACTCAATGTTCCTTCATCTAATCAAGCTTCTTTTGCAAAGTTCTTGTGAGTGATGATCTCTTACTTTAAGTATATGAATGTGGTTATAATAATTGTTTGTTTTGTGTTTATGGTTTTTTTTTATGTAATTGAAATTTATTTGTAGGACTCAAAGTGGTACTTTTAAAGAAGGGAACTTGCTTGTTAATAAAGATGGAGTTAGAATTGTTTCTCAAAGTGAAGTTGAAACTGTAACATATTTCTCTCTCTCAACTTTTATCTTGCATTTGTTTATTTTGTTTGTTTTGAATTATATATATCCAACATAATTTTTTATTTATTTTATTTGTTTTTGTTTTTTGTTTTGGATTTGGTTGTCTGTGACAAGGGGTTACCTGATTTTTCTGAAGTTACCATTTTTGGAAGGTTTCAAAACCAAAATAGAGTACTCTTTGTTATATAAAAAAAATGGAATATTGGTAAAATCCTTATATAGTAAGACAAACATATTGAGTATTATTTTATTTGCTTTTTTTTTTGTGAACATTGATTTTACACATTCAGCCTACTTTCTCTAGCTTTAGATGATATTTTTCATGAATTAATAATAAATAAATAAATAAATAGATCTGAATTTTTTTTCCATTTCCATTTAATCAATTTTTTATTAGGACTAAAAGCAAAAAATCTTAATATTGTGAGCTGCATAAGATTTTAATCACAATTGCTCATATGACTGACATCATTTTTTTATAAGCTTTTCAATGAATTTAAATAACTTAATTAAAAGTTTGTCATAGATCCCTGTAAGGTTAGCTTAGTTGGCAGGATATTGTATATTATATGCAGGGGTCGGGGTTCGAACCCCGGACACCCCACTTCTCCACATTTAAAATGTGCGAGCCCTATCCACTAGGCTACTTGAAAAAAGAGTTTGCCATAGAAATTTCATACTTTATAATGTTATTATCAGTTGTAGCATACAACCATGGTGGTTTTTGGTACAATTATGGTATTGGTGTGGAAGTTTGAGTCTAGGACTAGATGGATTATTCGGTCACTATAACTTTAAGAGCAAATTATTGAATTCTGATAAATTTGCTATTTGAGTTAAATATTTGTGTTATTTTCAGCAACCACCAATCAAGCCAATAGACAATCAGATAAGTTTGGCAGAGATTGATACAATCAAAGTGATTGGAAAAGGAAATGGAGGGATAGTCCAATTGGTGCAACATAAATGGACTAATCAGTTTTTTGCATTAAAGGTATATATATATACTTGCCACTAAAATCAATCCTTCCATATACTCAAATTCTGTGAAGCACGGACACTCCTCGGATTAGGCCTGTCCCGAGGTCGGACACACGTCGTGTCCAACACCGACTTGACACTGACACATATAATTACACTGACTTATGTGGTTTTCTTAAATTATTATTGGTATCGGTGTGTCAGTCGTGTCTGATGTCCGGTGTCCGTGTCCGTACGTGCTTGATAGCTCAAATTTCACTTTGTTCTTTTTTTTTACATGCAATGTATTTTATAAATCAGCAAATTCAAATGAATCTTGAGGATGCAACATGCAAGCAGATAGCAAAAGAGCTAAAAATCAATCAATCAGCACTATGTCCTTATGTTGTTGTTTGTTACCAATCAATCTATGATAATGGCACCATATCAATCATCTTAGAGTACATGGATGGTGGGTCCTTAGAGGATCTTCTCAACAAAGTTAAAACAATTCCAGAACCATTTCTTGCTGCAATATGCAAGCAGGTAAGGAACAAACAATAAGCGAGTAAATAGTCAAGTTGGTCCTTAAAACTGTACGGTTGTATTAACCTAGTCTCCCATGTTATCGACTTTCTAAATTGTTCCCCGAAATTGCAAAATGTTAATCAAATTTGTCCCTTTATCTATATCTGTTATCAAATGCATTCTTGACACTATGCACTCAGTTTCAAATTCATCGACGCTAGTATCAACTTAATATCTTTGATGAAAAAAATCAACTTAATATCATTCTCGTCCATACAGATAGATACCAACAAGAGACCAATTTAATTAGAAATTTGCAATTTCTGGGAATTTTGGAGTATCAATAATGTGAGGGGCTAGATCGATACAGTCCTACAATTTCGAGGACCAATTTGATTTACTTCAGCCTTACAGCTATAACTCATCTTTCTACATGGCTAACTAGTCATTTTGGTTCTACAATTTAGGTGCTGAAGGGTTTGATGTATCTTCACCATGAGAAACACATAATTCATAGGGACTTGAAACCTTCTAATATACTGATAAATCATAGAGGGGAGGTGAAAATTACTGATTTTGGTGTAAGTGCAATTATGGAATCTACATCTGGTCAAGCAAATACTTTCATTGGTACATACAACTATATGTCTGTGAGTAAAATATTACGAGTTATTTATCATTTTCTTCTAACCAACTATGGTCCTGTCTGGATAAACAACTTAATCAAGCACTTATAGCATACATGTTTATCATAAGTTATTCGAAAGAGTTTATGAAAATAAGCTGAAAACAGCTTAAGAAATGTCATAAAACTGTTTTCATAAACCCTCTCAAACAGTCTTAAAAGAGCTTATGTCAGTAGATATGCTCAAATAAGTTAATCCAGACAGGACTATATTTGATACCATATTCCTGAATACAATTTATATCCATCCATCGTGCTCATTTTACAGCCAGAAAGAATCAAAGCAAGCGACAGCGAACAAGGCTACAATTACAAAAGTGATATATGGAGCTTAGGACTGATGTTGCTCAAGTGTGCTACTGGGAAGTTTCCATATACACCGCCAGATAACAGTGAAGGATGGGAAAATTTGTTTCTGCTTATTGAAGCAATTGTTGAAAAACCTTCACCGAGTGCTCCACCTGATGAATGTTCTCCTGAATTTTGCTCATTTATCTCAGCATGGTAAACATTATCTATATACTTCAGTATCTAAATTGCTCATTTGAGGAACGAACCATCATCTGTGTTTAACCGAATCTTATAATCTGGCACATTCAATCACTTTTATTCAGATAATGTCATAAATTTTATGTTGATTTGATGAGGCTTCTGATCTTCTATCAATCTTCTTTGTGTCAGTTTACAGAAAAATCCGAGGGACAGACCATCAACTCGAAACCTATTGGTACGCATACATCTTATTATCGATATGAACATGTCATGTCAAATAGACTAATTAGTAAATAGTAGTTCTTACAGTTTATTTATTTGATCTAAATTTCAGAGGCATCCTTTTGTCAACATGTATGATGACTTGCATGTGGATCTTTCAGATTATTTCTCCAATGCAGGGTCTACACTTGCAACCATTTCAAACTAAGCATTTCTATTTTTGGACTTTATTCGATCTAAGGGTAAAAGGTTATTCTAATTTGAATGTAGTTCACTATATGAACAAAATGAGGCAGTGGTTTGTAAGTGTAAACTGAAAACACAACAGATGATCATGTTTTGGTGATCCGAAATGATATGACCGAATTCTTATTTTCTATTAGAGTGATCCTTTGTGTTGAAATAGGTTTTATTATATCGATCATTTATGTTAAAACTCATCAAATTAAACAAGAAATAGTTAAGAATCAAATCGTTCTTATTGTCATATACATCAAAAGCATATGACGATACAGATGGACTTCAGATAATGGCAGGAGCACTAAACTCAAACTTTATCATCACTATGAGAAAACTAAAAAAGATAGAAATTATACAAATTTAAAAAAAAATAATAAGGTTACAGGAATTTATACATTTATGATGTTATAGTCTAGCTAACATGAAAATTTTACATAACTAAAAAATAATGTAGAATTTTGATTTGGGAAGCTCCTCAGGTGATACCTCATCTTAAACTGAGGTATCCCTGTAAACTGCAAATTTTAGTATATAGAACATAGCCCTTATGAAAAAATATCCAGGGCTAAATAAATATACTAGTGACTGAGAAATACTTGAAAAAAAAATAGTATATCTGTAAATATTCCAAATGCTGAGTATCTATTTTATGTTTTTTTCTTCAACTGTCTCTGAGCCTTCAGGTCAATAACAATAACTGAGATATTATCTTTGCTTCCCCTTTGATGGGCAATTTTTGATAGACATTCTGCGGCATAATGAGCTGCAGGATCAACTCCTTGGTCTTTCCCTGTTGATACATTGGTTCCGTTCTTCTTATGCCAAATAAGGATTCGCTTTCGAGCAAAGTCACACGCTTCTTCATTTGTAATCACATCCCATAAACCATCACTGGCTAGAATAAGGCACTCGTCGTTTTTCTCTCGAAGGACAAACTTGACTTCTGGATCTGGAATTATCCATGGTTTCAAGTATTTATCACCTGGTGGTGGACATGAAGAAAAATTCCACTTCAGCAAAGATGAGTATAAACTCAATATGGATGATAAAATTAAGAAAACAAAAGACATAAATTTCGATGGTTAACACAATTCAGATATATGTTAAATAAAATTTTGTGGATGGTTAACGAATATAACAAAGTTGCAACTCGTTAGTCATCCACATAACGTAATTCAAATATACATGACCACAATTTCCAGTATTCAAATATACATGATATCTATTAATCACAATCTGCGTTCAAATATACACTTGAAAATTGTGGTTAACGATGTTCAAAATTGTGGTTGATTGTGTCCAGTAAAACACATACCTATGGATCTTGACACTGCCAAAACACCAAGAACTCGGTATCCATTCCATTGTATGATCTTTCCTCCTGCAGCTTCTATCCTTTCCCACTCATCCTCTCTATTTGGCTGCAAACAGGAAATAAAGTTTCCTGCATCAGATCACTTCAGCTTCTAAGAGTCCAGCAAACAAATTGTGAAACAAATGCCTTACTTTTTGGTCAATCGACAATGGCAGTGCTTCTTTTCCTCGACACAAGACCGCTCTTGAATCCCCACAATTCGCAACTATTATGTGGTTTTGAGTCAAAATTGCAACCAGTGCAGTGGATCCAACAGTCTCGGGAGCAAGAGTTTCCTCAGTACTTGACTCAGATCCGTCATTACTGTTCTTTCCAACATTAGCTTCAGGAACTCCTACAATCACATCATCTACTTTTTGAAAGCAATTGGTGAGTACTTTCTTCCATTGGTCTTGCCAATTGTCTTTTTCCTTATTTTCGGATAAACTTGATTCTGCAGCTTCTATCTCCTCAACCAAAACTGAATGAAGATGTTTCTGGCAGTATTTCGCAACCTACGAAACCATCACACAAACATGCTAAATGGAATGAATCAACTTCAAAAATACACACAAACCGTATATTCTCTCGGTTCCTTTCCGGAAAAACCAATAAATATTATTGCTCTTAACTTTTTATTATCTAAGTCTACCTATTTCTCTCTCTGAAATAAATAACTAAAAGTATTATTAACAAAACAATAGTTAATGTTGCATTGAACTAAAAAGAAACGAATTTTTTCAGCAAAAGTGACAGTTAAAAAAGAGCGAAGAGAGTAATCTATAGGAAGGAATGTGAGGTATACCTGACTTCCCCCATGTCCATCATAGACACCAAAAAAGTGTGCTAGGGAATCTTTTGTGTTTTCATTCACATGGTCATCCATTAGCATCATTGAAGGTACTTGAAAAAGTTGAGGTTTAATAACAATAGTATCTTCCATTTCTTGTCTCCTTCCAATAACTGACGAGAAACCGTAAAGAGGAGTATTACTCAATTCCAAACCATTATCACAGCTTGTTTGCTGCTCTGGCATCTCATGAACCGCTGCAATCGGTTTTGATTCAGGACCATCTGAGATACTTCTATCTTCATTCTCATGTTTCATACCAACAGAAGCCATGTTCGTCACTGGCTCATTCAAACCATACTTATCATCCTCGATATTATCATCAACCGTGACAGTATTCGGTGTGTTCATTTCAGACAAATTAGTCCTTGAAATTGTAGACTCCCCCGTAAAAGGACTGCTTTTTCTACTAACAGAAGATTGAGAGGATGGATTATGTATACACTGAAAATCCTTAGCTGTCTTGAACTCCTCATCATTTCTTTCAAAACTGTCACTTTCAAGAACCATTTCTGAGACAGGTTCAGCTGCAACTTGATCCTCCTTAACCTCTAGAGACACTGATATTTGTTGATGTTGAGGACTAATATCCGCGTCGCCGTCTTCACCACTTCCAACAGAAAAAGACTGACAACCCTCAATTGAAGCAGGATTTAATATTAAAACTGATGATGTATTTATCATAAGATTTAAACCAGTTATTTCCATGTGATTTGTCACTGTTGACTCTTTTTGTATTAAATTCCCAATTGAAAATGGCACTGCAACCGTCGAACTTATTTCCTCCATAAGTTTTCTTTTCTTTCTAAAAATATCCTTATCCTCTAAAATCCTATAATTTTTAACCTTCCTTAATACTCTTCTTTAGTAACACTTTTCTTTAGTAACACTTCAATTTTTGTTACATAAACACCAAAAAGATCTTGCAAAGTTGCAACTATACTAAAAAAACAAAAACATTTATAGCATGAAAATTCAAAAGGTTGTATTGAAAATGCCAAGTTAGATGCTATTATATGCTTTCATAACTTACCATTTCTTGACTTTATATAATTAAATCCTATGAGTCAATAGGACAAAAATCTTCTATTTCAACCTCAGAATCAACCCTTTAGATTCTTGTCACAGAAAACAAAAGATGATTCAAGAAACTAATGCCAAAAATATTGATGAGGTCGGTGCCTATATTGTCTCATTCTAACAAACAAGAAGACAAGAAAAAAATAGGGTCATTAAAAATGACAAAAAAAATATAAATAACACCAACAACAAGAAATGGTACAAATTAGAAGTTAGTTTCCCTTAAAGTTAGGGAAACAAATTCTACCACTTGAATTTTCATTGTGATTTCATTTTCTTTTGCTTTCATTTTCATTTGTCAACATTATTATACAATATGGCTAATATTATTGGTCATGCTAGCTCCCACCTACTTTGTGATTGTTCCTATTTCCATTGCTATCAATAATAAATATTGTGCATAGAACTGTTTTTTTGTGTGCACTGATATTTATCTCTAGAAACAGTGAAAGCACTAACAAATTGTGTTTCCAAACTTCATAAAATAGATATATGATATGATTGATGGAAAAGGAATAAAAGGAAAGGAGGATCAAACAAAATTAATATCTTCAACAAGTTGATGCCATTAATGGTTAGTTATATGCTTATATTTATGAGATTATAAACAATGAAACATATATGTTCTCTTTATTGTAAAAAAAAATAAAAATAAAAAAATCAGACATTGGATACGACAATGACACTAACAAGTCGGCGTTGATAATAATTTAAAAAAATTAATTTTTTTTTTTAGTTTTTAATAATTAAAGTGACACTAATGGTTATTTTATAACCGCAATCGAGGGAGCATGAATTTTGTATCTTAAGGTTACAAGGCTAAGTTTTTTACCACTAAACTAGCACCCCAAGTGTAGAAAAATAAAATAATGGAAAAGATTGAGAGACACCCAAAACCCTTTTTGACGCATTAAGAGAGAAAGAGATACAGAGAGTGATGTGATAGATGTAATATGGTGTTGACGTGGTAGGAATAGAATGATAACAAAGTGTTGAATGAGTGTATGAAACTTAGGGATGTTCAAATATAAAAATTGTAAAACAATTAAACATAATTACATGTGTGGGTGTCGAAAACCGATACATGTTAGATATTCTATACATTCACTCTGAAGTATCGGTACTCCATAAAAAATGCAAACAAATGCTTAAAATGATTGCCCAATTTTAAACTTTAGGGAAAAAAAGTCTTGCACAAAATATTCTCTTCACCAACAAAAGGAGAAATTTTGGGGTTTTACATTTGTTCCTTTGTTGAATATGATGCAAGAATGTGGTTGGTTGGTTAGGTTTGTTAAAGGTTAGGTTTACATCATTCAATAACAAATATCTAAATGGAACCTTTTTCTCTGTAATATGACAAATACCATTAGGATTTAAAACATGAAAGTGATTCTAATTAATTTCAATCTTCCATCAAGTTTTTGTGGGCCTTGGTATCTTTCACAATCCTGCTCCATTCTACAAATATTAATACTATAGTCGAGATCAAGTTTAAACCATATAATATATTTCATTTCTTAACTACAAAATTACAGAAAAAATGTGGAGGACCAATAGAAGGAGTATACGTAACAAAGATGAGACCGAAGGTATGGGCGTGAATATCATGGAAAGATCCTCAAGGGCGCATGGGAGATGATATATCAATGCAACAAAACAAGGAATCGGTGTTTTTAAATTATAGAATAGAATAGAAATAGATTCAACTGGGAAGGAAACATTGGGAATGGATTATAAGGTGAAATCTACCAAACACGAACACTTTTTAGATTAGGTGTGTCGTGGTGTTAGATACGCATTGGTGTTTGATACTGACACCTAACATCATATTTAGTCTCAACCAATGAAAATAGGACACATCATTTAAATTTAATGAAGGTGCACTTTCAGTTGCATATCTTGGTAATGGAACCGCTTGAAAAAATGGTTGAACATGATCTAGAGAGACAACAAAAAGGATATTGATTTTATTATTTTACAGTTTTTTAAATTTAAATGATGTGTCCTATTTTCATTGGTTGAGATTAAATATGAGGTGTTAGGTGAGAGACCATGCAAGAATTTTTCTATTCTTTTTCCTAGAATTGATTTTTTTAAGGATGAGTGAATATAGTTTGACAAAAAAAAACATGGGTGAATGCAATTTTCTAGCGTCATCTTTTTTTTTATGCTTAAAAAAATTTAAGTAATTTTTTTTATGTATTTATTATAGGCTTTTTAAATCTATTTATTAGTAAATTTTATTTTATAAAGTATAATTTGTATTAATTAATTATGAAGTTTAGAATTATATTTAGAGAAATGTTAGAGTCACATCCACTAACACTCTCTTTTAACAAACTTTTAACAAATTAAATAAGAATTGGACATGTGTAACGAAGGTGTTCTTTCTCTCCACAACGATGTTCGCCGCTCTTTCACGAGGACGTTCTTTCTCTCCACGGCGGTGTTCGCCGCTCTCTTTGCCGTCAGCTTCGCTTCAATCACCACGAAGGAGCGTTTGATTTGAATTCTCTTGGTAATAATCAACTTCCAATTGTTAGTTCATTTCCTAGCCTTCTGCTCCGAATAAGTCCAGCCAGCAAGGCTCGTTAAGCAATAGGCCGTCAGAGCCTCAGGTGAAAGAGAATGAATTTGATGCCTCTAAAGTATCAGAAACAAACATACAGATTGTAATGGAAAATCAATTGCTAGGAGGAAGCAAACACACTCTTGAGAAAGAAGTGATTAATGGTAAAGGCGTGACTATTCATGAAATTTGAAAGGAGATGAAAAGTTAAAACCTAATTTAATAATTAAAAATAAAATAAATGATTTTTAACACTAAATGGTTTAACAGATTACAAGTTAATTGAAATAAAAAAGTGTCACATATGTCCAACTCTTATTTGGTGTGTTAAAAGAGAGTGTTAGTGGATGTCACCCTAGTATTTCTCATTTATTTATTTTTATCATGTGGCTCAACCAATTAACCCATAATTTAGGGGTCTCTCCGACTCAATCGGGTTTTTAAAACAATATTTTCTAACTTTTATCTAATTTATTTTTGTTTTAGTCCTTGAATTACATCTCTTGCTAACAAAGTAGTTTATATCACTTATTAGAAAATCGGCCGCTCCTTTTGACCCAAAAAAAAAAAAGAAGAGAAAATCGGTCGTTTATTGATATCACTTACTTGCAAATTAGTCGTCTCTACACTATATTAGTCACCGTCAAAATAGTCATGTTAGCAAAAGAGAAATGATATTTGAACAATCATTCACAATTTTTATGACAACTTTCTCTGTAATCATTACATTATCTTTTTATATTTTCTCTCTATTCTTTTGGTTTTTGTGTCAATGCTTCATTTTCTTTACAAAAAATTAATTGTCTCAAAAGTTGTCGTAAAAATGAATGTTCAAATAACACAACTCTTAGCAAAATAACCAAATTATCTAATATCATTCAAAACTGGAATCTTTTTTTATCTAGTTGTGAATTTTAAAGGTGTAAACGCTTGGATATACATTTTTTTAAGCTGCACATTGTAGCTTCTTGATTTTCAATTCTCTCCCTTAATAATAATAATAATAATAATATATGATTGTTTCAACTCTCTTATTTCCTTCTTAAACTCTAGCCATCAACCCTTTCTTCTTCTTGTCTACCGAAGATGGGTGATTTAGAGTCAATTTTGACCCAGAATCACCCCTTCGAGTTGTTTTTCCTTATATCCTAATTAAATAAGTGATTTCCACATATTTTCAGTTTTCTTTCATTTGATTTTGTGATTTCGTCGTGACTTGTTTGTTTTGATTTCTCGTCTTTGTGCGGTGTGCTTTTGATTTCCCATCTTAGTACGGTGCTTATTTGATTTAGGTTAAAAGATTAACTTTGAGCAAGTGCAGATCCGATCAATGACTTCTGCGTCGTCAACGTTGCAGATCCGGAGACATGAGTATTATTGAGACTTGAATATAGTCATATTTGTAGGCATAGATACTTTGCCTTATGCTATTAACATGGATGTTGTGAGTTTGTTCGCATGTTCGCAAATTCTTCCTTTTTGTTTTTAGCGATTTTGGATTTAAAATGTATCAAAGTACTCTATCAATTTAAATGAATGAATATCGTTTATTGTTGTAAAAAAAAATATGAATTGTTTCAAACTGAAAATCAATAAACATACGACAGAAAATCAACATAGTTTAGAAAGGGTTTCATATAAACAAATAATAGGATGGCAATTAGAAAATGATTATATGTGTTTCTCGGTGCCATATTTTTTTTTCTAAAATACCATTCAGATTATATATTCCGAATTTGAGTTTTTCCCATTCTAAGGTGAAAAAATGAGTTTTTCATCAATTCACATTTTATAATCCAAAAAACTCAAAATATAGGCCGCACTATTTGATTTTTTTCGGATTATAGAATCTGAACACCCCTAAACACCTTTTTTTTATGGTGTTGATGCAGTTCGGATTACATAATCTAAACTTCATCAACACCAATTTTGAACATGTTTGTAACATTGATAGTCATTTTAAGGACAATATTAATCTTCCTAACTCTCATCCTTGTGTTTTTATGATTTTATTTGACAGATTTTTATCAATTTTTACTTGATTTTTTGGTTGTTTTTAAAAGCTAAATTCAAAATTGTTGAAAGGGGAGAGATTATGACAGCTGATTATACATAAGCATAGTTCGGATTATGAAATCCGAACTGGAAAGAGCATTTTTGAAAATTTCACAAGGTGCGTGAGAGTGTCATAGGATTGGAAAAACTAATAATCTTAAAAAATTACATAAAGGTATTTTGGTTATTTTTAGGTGTAATCAAGTTTTTAAAGTGTTTTCAATTCATCTCGGACTGCCTCCATGGCTCCATCATAGTTTCCCTAGGTGGGTCTTGTTGAACTTATATCCATTTTTATATGACTTTGATCATAACAAACTTTCTCAACTAAATCTAAAATCTTGAGCATTTGTATATTTATCTATGTGCTTCAGTTATTTATATGAGAACATGGTTCAATATAAAGCAGGCGATCATTGCAACATATAAATTTTCTCAACTGTTGACAAGAAGTTGACACAAGTCTCTAAATTCTTAAAAATGATTCGGCAATGGTATTATTTGAAGATGAATGTTAGGAACATTCTATTTTATTCTCTGACATTCACTATCTTATTGAATGAAATTGATGTAAATCACACACTTTGAAAGTAGATCCATACATAAAAAGATGGAACTCATAGATTTCATTCAACAAAAAAGTGAGTGTTAAAGAACATATCAGAGAGAATGTGCAGCCAAGATGTACTCAGAATTAAATTTTTAGCACGATATATATCATGCTTCCCCAGTCATTGAAATTTATAAAGACTCGAGTAATAATGACGGGTCAAGAATGACATAACAGGGAACAACTTGGTAGTGTAGTGTCCTTGAATCACAAAAAAGATCATGGAAAATAGGATTAATTAAATAAATGGATCATATAAATATTAAGAATTTCATTTTCAGTGCCAACAAAAGAAAATCACACTTTATAGTTTCTATAAAATTTTCCGTCAACATTTTTAACCATTGTAAAGTTTTTCATTGTCATTTTTAGTCCCTGCAAAAAATTACCGTTAATATTTTAGTTCCTAAATGTTATAGAAAAATGTCACAAGGACTAACAAAAGTGTGATTTTTATTTGTAGGGATTAAAAATAAAATTTTGAATTTTTTTTTTGAACAAACAAAAATGAAATATATAACTACCAAAAACGTAAACAACAAGTGTGCTAAACAATCACGGAAAGAACAAGGTCCTGACAAGAATACAAAATTTTCAACCGATGCCCATACATAAAAGTGGGCTCGACCACCAACTATGAGTACCAAAACTAAAAACAACATTACTAGCTTTTAACCCCCACAAAGAAGATGATTTTACTTTGTCTAACAATTGTGGTAAAGAGCTCTGCATGTTTCTAAAAATTCTAACATTCCGATCATTCCATAAGACCCAAACACACTGAAGCCAAATCAAATGAAAAAAAGATCTTCGTGATTTCAAGCAACCTGCGTAATGAATAAGTTGCAAAAAATGGTCTGAAATATGTTGAGGATCAACCCCTTCAACCCAATGTCAATCCCTCACCAATGACCATAAGGCACCAAAAATTGGGCAAGACAAAAACAAGTGATTCACATCTTCCACGTGACCACAACCAGTGACACACAACCGCGCCTCCAAAGGAATGATACCACGGTTTGCCAAATTTGCTTTCGTAGGTAAATGATCCCTCAATAGCCGCCAAGCAAGAATAGAGACTTTAAGAGGAGCCTGTTTATGCCATATTAACTCCATATTTGAATATAACCAAGGATGTTCATGTGATGTCAACATGTCATACACACTGTGAACTGAATACTCGCCACCCTGATCCGATAACCACAACCATCTATCAGGCAATGTTGCAATATTTCCTGCGAAGAAACTGTCAGTAATAATGCTCTACACTCCTCTCGTCTTCCTCCCACGTCCATAAGCGACGACGCCACTGCCACGTCTCCCCACCGACATCCACCCCAAACAAGAACATATTCCTAACTGTGCTTATTTGTTGACGGCCAAATCATATAGTCGTCTAAAGCGCTCACAAAATGGAACATTACCACACCAACAATCACGTCAAAATTTTTGGATATTTATAAGGACCATTTACTTACTTAACGGTAAAAAATATAAATAACACCTCATGAGTCAAGAAGGTTGCAGTCGGTAGAACTAATGTCAAGAAGGGTGAACTCCTAAACTTTTGCTCTTTGCTTATGAAGACATATGAGTTGAATAATTTGATTAAGGACATTGATCCACTCTATTGTCATCGCTTTTTTAGTATCAATGTTCTAAGTAAAAATATTTGGATTCTGGCACTAAATAGTACTTTATTATGTTGTGGCCTTCTAAACTTTTGCTCATTGCTTAATAAGACATATAGCTTTCTTGTCGCATTTAAGCAAAATACTTTATCATATGATTTTAAATTTGAATTATCTTCATGTTTTTATTATTTGAATTATCCGGCCTATGTTTTTTTATGACAAATATTAATAATCAGTTGTTAGTATTAGGTTTATGAATACCTACTTATGTTTGCATTTGAATCTAATAGACATGTCAATGCGCATGCATTGAAATAGTTGCATATATCAGATACATATATAATTGATGTAAAGTAGATACATATTCTCAAACGTTTATTTTAAATATTTTTATAATTAATGTCTTAACTATCAACGTATAACCTAAAGTATCATGTGTGTTGCACGGGCGTTATTTCTAGTTTAAGACATATAGCTTTCTTGTCACATTTAAGCCAAATACTTTAAAATTTTGAACATAAGTTTATCATAATTAAGACACTTGGGTTATGAACTCAACAGACTCAAGTCAAGAAAGTTCGCGTCAAGAAGTCTGTAAATCATGAATAGGGGCGGATCCGTACATTTTATATTGGTGTGGTTAAAATATGAACTAAACTATACCAAACGTATTTGAAATCCAAGTTTCACAAACATAAGTGAATCACTTCTCATTACTTCATAGTTTTACAAACTTCACATCTACTTTTGAAGTTAATGAACAAAAACTGATGATATAGCAAATAACTTTAATGAATCTTGTATGGAAAAACAGCCTTACCTCAGCAAATATATATATATATATAGAATCTTATATGGTAGAAAGTTAATCCAATTCATTGAGATAGAAAACTGTATTCTGGAATGCAATGGTATTCAATGTTTTACCATCTCCAACAGCACCAAACTCCAAAATAGAGACAATGTGTTGTCTAGATCTAATTTATCAGTATAGAGAATCTCATAGAGCAATGTCAACACTCATTATATTCGAAAGAAATGTTTGATAGATAATAGTCATTGTGAAGAAGCAATTCTGAAACCCAATTGCAATTGCAATTCCAATTCACAAACACTCATAATTCCAATTGCAATTCAGAAACACTGTTCAAAACTGAAACAATTTAAGAAAAAAACCGCAAATCAAACCAACTCAACCGAAACCGTAAAAAACCGCATTTAGTTTGGATGTATTCTGATTAATTTTTTACTCAACCACATAGTTTGGTTTGATTTACGGTTTTTATTTTAACCTATGTCGCTTAGACCAATACTCATAGAAACTCTAAAAACTTTTACAAAATGACATATTTTTTCTCTTGTTAAGTTTCTCTTTTACTTTTTATTTCAAAAATGTACTTACGTGCTACTTGAAAATTTATAGAATGATAAATGTTAGTCTTTTACATTTCTTATATAATAGGATTACTTTTTGTCCACATTTTTAATTTCGTCTATATTGTTTTGTGAAAATAAAACTATAATATTGGATGAAATTTAAAACATTGTCGGAAACATTGCTGAAAATATGTTGCGTTATAGCTTTTTAACTCAAATTTTAATGTTGGAAACAAAAAATTGTATTGTCTCGAAAAAAACCGCACCAACCAATCCAATCCAAACCACATCGGTTTGATTTGGTTCGGATTTTATTTTAAAAGTCAACCGAACCAAACCAAACCGCATGTTTTTTTATCTCGCGGTTCGGTTGACTTTTAGCCTCAAAACCAAACAAAACCACACCGCGAACACCCCTAAATTTCCATTTCTCAATTCCAAATTTAGAAACCCTAAATCAAGCAAAATAGGATAAGAAAAGCGAAAGAGAGTTGAGTCAGAGTCATGAATATCAAAGTTTAAGCATGATTCAGTAAGAAGCATACAGACTCAGAAGGATCTGCCTTACTCTTACTATACTCTACTTAGTCAAGAAGCTAAGCAAACGGTATATGTTAATTTTATATGTTGAATTCATCAACAACCCAATTAACAACTTAATGCAATCAGAGTGGGACCAAAATATGTCTCTAAATGTATCCAAATCACCCACCATTTTATACCTATTCACATAGTTATCAGCCGGCAGAAATATCATGAGATGTTGTATTTCTAGTTTAGGACCACCATAAGACTTGTTACATTTGTAACATGCATTATAATATGTTTGATAATACTCACATTGTGGACACTTCTTTCTTTCAATTGTGAGAAGAATGTTTCACCATTGGTTCATGCTTTTGATCATGTGATGACCTACTAGTGTTTCTGTCATCACTTCTTTTTTGACACACTGCATTGACCTTCCACATATCAACGCTCAAAAGACCATCCTGCGATCTGAATGAACACACATTTCTTAGATCCAATTTCGATGCATTTCAATGACTACTTGTATTTACATTTCACACCTCTTTCACAACCCAATACCAATGTAATCATTCTTATAACTACACCGTGATCTGAACTTGATTTCGAGTACAAAATTTCTTAAACAAACATTCAACTAACTATGAAGTTGCTCTTATATTTGAAGATATTAACGTAAATGTATATTCATATGCAACCCTTATTAGTAATGAAGTTTTCGATAAGGTCGTGACAGTTGGCTATAGGAACATTACAATAAGATGACATATCATCCATCTAAAGTGTACACCCATCCGGACAAATCCCGTCCAAACTAATAATCAGAAAGGTAAAATTGTCAAAAAGCCAAGAAGCAACTTCCAATATATATAACGACACAGAGATAAGAGCTCGAAATAAAATGAGTCAGGAAAGCCAAGAAAGATTCAAAGCTTATTTACCTGTGTAAAAAAAACAGTTCAATTCTTTCGTTTGTTTGATAATAAAACTCCTTTGCATATTAATTTCTCAAAAAGGAGGATCATGTCTATAGAACATTTGAGGTAAGTTTCCTACGATGCCCCCTGCAATAATTAGATGCAGTTACTCACCCAACTAAAGAAATAGCAGTCAAATCAACTGCAAGGACATCAGAAGTTCCTAGGGCCAACTTTTACATACAGATTGTTACAAAGATCACTGAAAATTTGTAATCCAGATTCATTTTAAAAAAACTATAAAAACCAAAACAAGAGCTTAAGAATTTTAGCTAATAAATCAAATATTGGATAGCCAGCCTGAAACCTGAACAATGATGATAGATTACAAGAATCTATCCATATACATAAATCATAAGGATAGCAACGACGAAGAGAAAAACAAACAGTACTCATCATTTGATCAAACACAAAATGATCATATTTTACATGGTCGCCTATTTTCCTGAAAGCTTCCAGGAAAATCCTGCATGAACACCAAGCGAAGCATCGTAAACTGCTTGACAGCTTCATCTGCAAAATACAACAAAGCAAAAATTTGGGGTGTGTGTGTGGTGGAGCGGTGAGGGGTGGGGAGGAGTCCTTTCGGTAAATGAAAGCTGATTTTATTAAAATATTAAATGTATGTACAAAGGACTTGTTCTCTGATCTATAAGAGCTACAACCAGGATACAAATGTCTGCTAACTTATGATCACTGGGAATACTAACTTGTTACTTGAACAAAAAGGTTTTTACACTGGAAGTCATGAACTTCAAGACTAGCAAAATCCGAAACAGCTGAAAGTAACTCAAAAACTTGGGAGAGGGTAATCTACCAAAGAATCTATATAACCTAATTAAGGCAAGGATTAGCCACAAGACCATCCTCTGTAACTAGTCATAACTTAAAGTACTTTGTTTCCTTTGTCATTGGTATAATGAACGGTAATATACATTGAAAGCTGTTTCAAACCATCATGTTCAAGTCGGAAAGGTCATCCATGGGAATTTCAAGGCCCATAAACCCATCCTCTTGCAATCCATCATCATCAATATTCAACCAGGAACCAATATCCTGACCTTGGTCATCAAGCACATCCATTCCAGGCAGTTGCAGGTTAGACAAATCTATAGGTTCATCTTCACCCATGGCACACTCATTCTTTTCCTTGGCATTGCTATTGGTAGACTTTTCATTTGATTTTGAACCAGATGGCAATTCTGGTTTAGGTTGGTCTGATAGCTTGCCAAGGAGGCCATTAACAGAAACAGAATGCTGACCTGCTTTCTGCTTAGGCTTTGATTTGGGTTTCCTTTCTCCTTTAGTATTATTGAGTGCTGGCCTACCGGCTTTGGTAGTTCCATTTCTGGATTGCACTTCTCTGCTCTGCCCTTTTCCGTCCCTGTCTCTTTCACTTCTCTTTCCTTTTGTGCTGCTTGGTAGAGAACCTCTAATGCCCGATGGAACACTCGAAGCACCGACATCATCAAGGGACAATTCCCTTTTCTTCCCCCTATTTGACCAAATATCTTCCTTCCCACTTGTCTGTTCAGATGAGTTGTTTATAACAGGATAAATATCTGATAAATTGACGTCATGATTATTCATGTTCGGGCTAAATTGTGACGGGCTTCTCCGTGAACTAATGGAACCTGCAGAAGAAATACAAATTAAAAATTAAAACCTATATATAACCGTTCAGGCAATGAAGGATAGAAATCATTTGTCCCCTCCCTATGTCCAAAATCATGTACTGAATAAAATACTGACAGCTAGGAAAAAAGGACGCCTCTCAGTCGGCAGTAGACATTCTTAGCTGGCAGTACTTTTTGCCTTAGTCGCAGTATTTCATAGGGAAGACATCATCAGGGACAAGGAGAGTAGACAGGATTGCACAAACAAGCATAAATTAAAGGTTTAAAGCCATGTGAGATTTTGGCTAAGATGATCATAGGAAACACAGCAAGATACAAAATAATAGATTAGACCATTTATTCAAGGAGATATTGAACAGGACACCTGTTCTTGCTTCCAGAGAAACAGAAGAAGCATGAGGTTTTGCAGATTCAGCCTCCATGCCACTTTGCTGGGAAGAAGCAGCAAAGAACATATCCTTGAATAAAGGCTCGTTGAAGCAGCTCTTGCCAGTATCTTCAAATTGATGGTACCGCTCCAATGTTCGTTTAACAAATCCCAATGCAGCTTGCTTGGCCACTTTGCTGCTTGTATTTCTCCCACCTGAGGGATTACGGCCCCAACAAGCCTGCCAACCAATTATTGTCAATTTACTATGCCATGAAACCTAAATATAAAAGAATGAACATTTTCTAATATGATGGCATCTACATTTGGCTATGGAGTGTTTAACTCTTACTCCGAGACAATTTTAAATAAGATATTCATGCAGAGTATGGATTCTGATCTCTATGATAGAACACTAAAAGAAAATAAGTCAAACAGGTCACAAGTCTGAATTTAAAAAAATAATGTAATTAATGGTTGTGTTGCAAATGGTAGGTTTTCATAACCTCAACAATCCACACAAGTCATAGAGATTGGGATCACCAACACTTATAGGGCATATGATACATTCCAGCAGCTTCATTTAAGGCTACCCACACTATTCAACATAACGCCCTGCACATTATATGTGTTCCTTTTTCTACTTCCTGCCGCATACTTAAATAATCAGAGTTAGACCATGTCTTCACTTTGTCCATACTACCCAATACCCACTAGTCCAATGCAAAGATCCCCTTTCAACCATTGTAACAGAGCCCTTGGCCTGGGGGATAATTGACTAGGTTGGAGTGCAAAAATACTATTTTAAAACTATAAAACTGGTTATATAAAAAAAGTAATATTGAATTTTAAGAGGGTTACCATGTATTTCTCATAAGCCATCACAACAAGTTTGTCTAGAGCACGTTGCTCAAAATCCCTGTTAATCAAAATTTTACATCAGCAATGAGCAACAAAAGTTTAAATCCAGAAAATTATCAGGGCATAAATGGAAGTGCAATTACTTTTCTTGACATTCTTTGGTCACTGAGGCAGATTTCAACAACCCTTCTAGCAAGTCTTTCTTCTTGAAAACCTATGGTATACATAAAAAATAAAATTACAACGTCAATTATATAATATCAAAATCACATCCATAAAGTTCAGAATTAAATTCATAAATAAGATGTCTAGGCCTGGTCTATATTGCTTCAATAAAAAGTCTGATATTAACATGAATTTGGGAAGCAATGTTTTTAAAAAATTACGTACTGATAAAAAAAATATTGGCAAAAAAACATTTAGATAACTAGCAGTTATTAGTACATGATAACTTAACTTCAGCATCAGTTAGTACCTGTCTTTGATATTTCTCCTCAAACCCAGTCAAATCGTCGAATATTGCTACATCATCTGTTTGCGATATTTCAGGCTAGAAAAATTAAAAGAGAAAAAATCAGTACTACAAAAACAAACAATATTTAACAATAATAGACAGAACTTGAAAGAAAAAAAACTCATTAGATCTATTGATCAGTAGTCTATTGAATGTATAGCAGAGTAAACTAGAACAAATATAGTTTAACCAAACCTGACAATGTTCATATTTCCCCACAATGAGATGTCAAGAAAAATAGCACAAAAGTTATTAGAAAAGTGACTTACCACAGGGTCTGGGGAAATTCCAATGCTTTGAAGCTCCAAGAGAAGCCTTTCATTCATATCCATGGCATCATATTCCAACCCATTGGATGGAATATCAACTACATCATTTATAGTATCATGATGTCCTGGCTTCTGAGTTGTCCTATAACCATTGCAAGCAGAATGAGCAGTGAAGTTATAATTAGCTTGCGGGTGGCTATCCAGATGGTTCAGTTCCAACTCCCCGTTTGTCTCAAATTGAGTATCATACGCATCAAAATTGAAATTTTCACTTCCACTGCAACCCTCCTCTGAAATTAAAGCAGATAACAGCCTTTGACAAAGGGGAATTGCTTTACAATCCCCTTTAGTTAGCTGCGATTGTTCACCGACAATTCCAGCACCCCTTTGAGCATCATGTCCGATATCTCTTGCGCAACCCATCAACCCTAACCCATTAGTAACAGCTTCACAATCATCTATATTTGAAGAAACTGGAGTTGCCATCAATCCGCTTGACTCAAGATTTATCTGAAAGATGAATAAATTAGTGAAGAAGTTCAAATAAATAATTCAACAACGGGTATGTTTAAGAAAACCGGATCAACTAAATCATGCTATTATCATAATTAACAACAAATATAATGTATGCAAGAACTGAGACGAAACTTTTAATATATATCAAATTATAAAAGAGCACAATACAGCGGTGCTTCAAATTTGTCTTTTGTCCATGATATTATTGCACTTAGGTTGCCTTTGATTGATTATTTATAAATTAGAATATAGTTTTTACTATAAATAAGTAAATGTTCCTTTTGTCTCGAATCTCCTGATGTTATATAACAGCCAATGCCATAGTTCCAGGACACAGGAGATTCGAGACAAAAGAAACATTTACTTATTTATAGTAAAAACTAGATTTCTAATTTATAAATAATCAATCAAAGACAACCTAAGTGCAATAATATCATGGACAAAAGACAAATTTGAAGCACTGCTGTATTGTTCTCTTTTATTACATGTGAAACCTCTAAACATGGATAAGGTAGACAAGAGTCACGCTGCATTTGACCTAACACAAACTCTTAAAAAGTATAGTAACAATAATTGTCACTAATAATCACTAACAAGATAAGGATTCACACCTTTTGTTTCCAGTAAGCAACATCCTCCTCAATTATCATACCGAAGAAAGGCTCCATCTGCTTCCAAAATTGGCCAGTAATAGCACGACCTGCAGTAATAAGAAAATTCAGAGCTACTCCATCAGATAATAAGTATTTAGGTATCACATTTAGATAGTATTTAGTAAGATTGATACCAGAGTTTATTAGACCCTTTACAGCAGCCAATAGCTCTGCATGTCCATCTTCTGGACCTACTAAATCAATGAAACCAAAAGTGAATAATAATATGCTGCCATGGACCTACTAATAATATAGCTGTATTACAAATGGAAATTTAACTTCAACATGTTTTTCTTGACAACCAGTACCATGGAAATCTGCTGATGCACTAATAGCTGAGTGCTTTTGACGAGTATATGCCTTCCGATCAGAAAGTTTCCTGGTTGGTGGACGACCTGCCTTGCTGCACGGATTTCATAGTAAGATTTTAGTCCGTTCCCAAATAAACAACTTCACGATACTTTCTTCAGAGCTTGCATAATTTTTATAACTTTTGGAAATAAATCTATAATTAAAGGGTATATGTTCTTTTAAAAAAACACAAACAGGCCCTGTAGCAATGATTTTGAAAGAGGGATTCTAACCTTTCACTCTTTTCAAATCCTAGTCTTGAACTTCTGAGCTGTTTTACGGTCCCTATGTTTCCAAGCTTCTCAGATGTCATTGGGGTCAATGACCTTGTAGCAGGAAAATTCCGCCCTGTTCTCCCTTGCCTCCGAACACCGTCTCCACGTTCTTCCCTGGATGCAAGCTTATTTTTTTTTGTTGGAGGAACCATGTTAGACACCTTTTGAACATTTTGTCCAGCTTTCTGGTCTATCCCATCCGGTTTCCTGCCCTTCTCTTTAGGCTTCATCTCAGCCACCCCTGACTCTTCACTTTCAGAGAAGGCAGCTGAAGATGACGGATCGCCTTTTAATCTTATTTGCTGGGGAGAACCGCCAGACAAACGTTTGGCAACTCCTAACCCAAGATCACTGCCAGACGCATCAGATACAGAATCCAAAGCAGGGGAATCGGCATTACTTGAAACAACGGGAATAAAATTTGTTCTTCTGGCAGTACGGGAGCTCTTATGTGGCGGCTGCCAGAGGGGGGCAACAGGTGGAGAAGATGAACGTGCTGATGCTGCACGTTTGCGATTATTTGTGCTAACACCAGCAGGGGGCTTGGTTGTAGTGGTACAATTAGATAGTTCCCAATCATTAGGAACAGTTTCTCTGTTGACAACTGGTGACATCTTGGAAGCAGAAACTCCTGAACCTGATCGTGGCGCCCGAATAGATGTATTCAATTTTGCGCTTGAATTAGGGCTAGTTGAATTGAATTCATCACGGACCGTTGCCCTGGGTATATAAAAAACATAAAAACTAAATCAATTATCAATTATAAAATATGTTCAAAAGAACGACAGAGATCATCCTTTAAGAAAAAAGTAAAAGTAAACAACTAGGACCGATAAACATCAACAAACTATAGTTACACTATCCCTCAACAAATTTCTAACATAAACCTCTTTAAAAAGACGAAACCACCCACTTATTCTTATCCTAGAGCAGTTGCTTAATTCAAAACATCTAATCAATTAAAGAATTAAAACACAATAAAGAAGGTAACTATCAATATTAATGACAGTTCATAAGGATCGACAAATACACGGAAATGAAACAACTAAACAACCCCACAAAAGCAAGGGAGGGGCAATATGAACATGATGTGGGGAAAATTGTTGCTACGGATAAAATAAAGCTTTCTTTCCAAAATCAATAAATCATAAGGCTCTACAGTGTGCTTACTTGTTAGCAGCTCTGAAATTCATCCTTTCCTTGTCTGAATTAAGAGGACGATCCCGCCTATCACTGACAGCAGAATTGCTATCGGTGTCATTTCTAGGAGTAGAGACGCGTGTGCCCAACCCAGCTTGCTGAGAGATGCCATCTGATTTTCCAGCTCCAGCAGTTCCATTAGGAAGGCCCAACCTAGACAAAATACATGAAATTTTCATATTCATAGCCTACAAATTACAAAAAAATCGAAATTCAGAAGAAATTTTTTTTACATTTCCTCTCCCATTGAAGATACTTAAAATCATTGAGCATAATCCCTCTCCAATTTATAGACTAAGCCTTTCACCATAAAAGGAAAATTTGTTTATTTTTTTAATTTTTAAATACAATGTATATATCCTAAAACGTAATTGGTAACAAATTACAATTGGAAGACTAAGTACAATGTATATAATTTAAAATATAATTTTAGATTATATTTTTTTTCCGATCAATATTAACGATGGCAATTCTTTATTGGCACTATAGTCGACTAATGCCAAATAATAAGTTGACCAAATTGCATAAATATTTGATATAATAAGAAAAACCAATTACGTTTTAGGATATATACATTGTACTTAGTCTTCCACTGGTAGTTTGTTACCAATTATGTTTTAGGATATATACATTGTATTTAAAAATTAAAAATAAATAAACTAGATAACCGTTGCAAATTTTCCTTTTATGGCGAAAGGCTTAGTCTTTAAATTGGACATTACTGTGAGCGATTATGCTCAATGATTTTAAGTATCTTCTATGGGAGAAGACATGTCACAATTTTTTTTTCTTCTGAATTTCGATTGATTTTCTGTAATTTGTAGGCTATGCATATGATATTTTCATATATCTTTGTCTAGGTACATGAAAATATCATATGCATAGCCTACAAATTACAGAAAATCAATCGAAATTCAGAAGAAGAAAAAATTGTGACATGTCATCTCCCATAGAAGATACTTAAAATCATTGAGCATAATCGCTCACAATAATGTCCAATTTAAAGACTAAGCCTTTCGCCATAAAAGGAAAATTTGCAACGGCTCTCTAGTTTATTTTTTTAATTTTTAAATACAATGTATATATCCTAAAACATAATTGGTAACAAACTACCATTGGAAGACTAATTACAATGCGTATCGTGGTTTAGATGCAATGTACTAATAAACAAAAACATATTTAACCAATATATATTGGAGAATATTTATATACATGGGGAATATTTAAAAACGAAATTGGTTTTTCTTATTATATCAAATATTTATGCAATTTAGTCAACTATTATTTGACATTAGTTGACTATAGTGCCAATAAAAAATCACCATCATAAATATTGATAGGAAAAAAAAAATGTAATTTAAAATTTACATTTTCAAAATACAATGCTCTACACTGACTGAGAAATGACAATGTGTATTAGTACATTGCATCATTAAATGTGGTTTAAATGCAATCTACTAATACACATTGTCTTTTATCAACCAATATAAAACATTGTAATTTGAAAATGTAAATTTTAAAGTTAATTTTTTTTCGTATTTATGACTTCAATTTTTTACTGTGCTATAGTCATTTAATGTCAAATAATAAATTGACCAAATTGCATAAATACCTAATATAATAATAAACCAATTACATTTTAGGCTATATACAATGTACTCAGTCTACCAATGGTAATTTATTGGATTTTCTTCCATTCATGGACAAAATACAATCATAAAAAAATTAAAAAATTAAAAATTAAAAAAAAAAAAAGTGGTTTCAATTTTTCATTTATATTGTAAATGGTGGAAGGCTTCAAACCCTTCTTTATGTATAAATTGGACATTACTGATAATTCATCCTGAATTGGTGCATGTAGTACTAATACCACAGCTTACCCAGCAATGGAATTCAGCCAATGAAAACCTCATCCTAAGAACAATCATTGAAAATTTTCCTCTACTTGAAGTTCAAAATGCTAAATAATACTTTATCAAAGCATATATTATAAGCTAATTCTTTGTTTATGAAAAGATAAAGGCCCACAATTACACTCATACCTGAAAGAATGAGAGTCGTTACTCAATTTTGACCGAGCATCAGTGGCTAGTCTTTGTTGCATTCCTTGCTTAGTTTCCTGGAAATTGTTAACAGGTTTTGCCGATGTTATACTTGAAGACCCGTCTGGTTTGATGCCTGAACGCTTCTTCTTTGTTTTAGACTTTTCCCAACCATCACCTACAATGGGAAAAATTCGTTCCTCGCCATGAACTGTACCATTATTAGCAAGTCGTAGGATATCCTTCTCTCTATCTACAGTTCCAGATGACCTAACGAGCGAATTAGTCCGCACATCCATCTAGAATTAAACACGCCCCAAGTCAGATTTGCTCAACAGAGTTTGAAGCATACCAAGTTAATATGTAATATGACACTCCATATAAAGAGTAGTACAGACAAAGTTATAAAGCAATGGGACATACGCGCAAGCAATATTAAAACAAAAAAAAACGTACAACATAAAAGAATATTCAACGCTTCTTTGATTGTGTTTTGGATTTAGTTTTTAAAATTTGTTCGGTAAAATAGTTTTTCAAAACTGTTTTCCAACACAAGTATTATTGGTTTGATTTTTTTTTAGTTTGAAAACAATAAAATAAGGATGAAAGAGTTCATTACAGACATACATACATGCTTAAGGGTGAAACACATATATGCAATAAACATAAATAAAAATAATTTTAGAATAGTCAGCATAAATCTTTTTGAAACATGCATTCAATTACACCTTACCACGTAAACATTTATGGAGATAATTTAGGAACTGACATAACAAAGTGACATCATGGTGTAATTTGATTGGATGTATGTGTAAAAAAATTACACTTATTGTGCATAGCCATTCATCTCATAATTTTATAATAGGTTTATTATACACATAAGGTGGTAACTCCACCAAATAACAGAGGTAAAATGTTATAATTCGCAACTTATGCAAAGACAAACATAAAACAGGCTTCATGTCAGACAAAGATATATCAAACTTTTTGGACTTTATGAATTGGGTTTATATATAGTCATATATTATTGCTTACAATCATGCATTATTCTTTCAAAAAAAAAAATCATGCATTATTAAGTTGAGAGCAGCAAGAAACAAAATATATAACATTAGGAGGCACAAAAGACGAGAAATACCTTGACATCAACCAAAGAAGTTCTGGTGCGCTTGTTTGGAACAGCAGTTTTGGCTCTTTCTTCTAACTTTTGCTGGTCATGTTCAAAACTACCTGTTACTGCATGACCATGAATGCCAACTTTACCTATGTTTGGGCCCAAGACTGGCCGATCACTTAATGTAAAACTAGAACGGTCAGTAGAAAAATTTTCCGAACGAGCTCTCTTCTTTGAATTTATATTTGGGAAATCTTTGTTGAATCTAGATAAGGCTTCACTGAACATTTTAGCACGATCCCTGTTGAGTTGTACAATGTTATTAAATAGTTGTAACTTCAATGCAAGTAAAAGAGCATTTAAAAAACTACCTTGCCCTCCTAAAGTTTGCATGTAAACCATCCCTGAGTCTTTTGATATCTTCTGGTACTATGGATGTCAATTGCTTGCCTTTTACATAACTAGATGGAGATTCATCCGGTGAAATTCCCAGAGCAGCACTGACATGTCGTTTATAATCCATGGGACGATTAGACTTATGATCTAAAGCAACCAATTTTGGATCAAAACGCACACAACTGAAGAAGTTCATCACATCCCCTTGTGTCGCTGAAGAACTGCTTCGTGACATGTTTGGAAGAGAGGACAAAATTGGATTTTCTATGCCTTCACGAAAGCTACCTGATCTATCTAATGAAGCAGCTATGTGGGATCCTCGCTGCCCAGTGTACAAAGGTCTATCTGGGCTGGTGGAAGATACGTCAAACTTGTTGGATGCTGCCATTGCACTAATTTCCGCACATCTTTTAAACAAAAAATACAGAACAGAGAGTATTGCATGACACAGATGTGGCACTATAGCACATAAAGGGCAAATCTGATTCGCAAGGGAACAATTGGACAACGTACCTGAAAGGTTCAAATTAATAGCAGAGAATCAAACTCCATTGGATATGATGCAGAGATATTCATGTGGACACTAAATCAAAGGTTTAAGAATCAGCTCTGTTAACTTCAATTTCAGAGTTAAAATCTAGGACAAGGTTTTATTTTAATAGATATACCCTAAAGACTGATAATACAAAGTTTAAATCAGCTATATGATATCTAAGTAACAGTTTAATTCAGAAACAATGAAACATTTTTGCAAAAAAAAAAAAGGTCCAAGTTATTAGATATGGTATAAACATCTCTAGTCTTATTGACAACACTAGAAACCCTTTCTGATATAAATGAAAAAATCTTTTGAAACAGAAGATTATTGAATGGAAAAAACTTTCTGCAAGTTCATCGTAGGTCTCAAGCTCGTCACATTGATTGTAAATATATAATAAATCAAATAAATACACAACCAGACTTGGCTTACACAAGTCTAATAATGACAGCATAGTACCATGCAGAAATGTACTTTAATAGACATAAATGCTCAACGCAACATCAAGACGAAATCTACATTATTATGACAAATGTTATAAAGATTTTGTCAACAATAAACTTCATTCAAACCAAATACTACTACAACTCACTGTCTACACTTCAAAAATCAATTGCTACAACAGTGTACAGTTTCAATTACTAAAACTTATTATCATCTGAATTTGAAACACAAGTCATGGCCCCATTAACTAGACTTCGTTATCATCTTTCCAACAAAAAAACAAGTAGTCAATCTCATGACAACTACTGTTTCGTTATCTAGAAACTATCAAACATTCCCTAACATTCACTTTACAAATGAACCCATCAAAACATTTGAATTTTACTCCTGAATTTATCAGCCTGTATGAAAACATATAGAACACCATTGATTACAAGCTATAAAACACTGACACAGACACGAACACGACACTGACACGTTAACACCGGTAATTTTTTTTAAAAATTAATTAATTGAACTTAATCACATGTGCCGTTGTCGTGCCGGTGCCAAACACCAGACACACCTTCCATTAGAAGTGTCGGTGCAATAAGGTTACAAATACATTATTTTCCCTCCAACACTAACTCCAGTCTACTTTTTCGACTATGTTTTTCTCTGATCAAAGCATTATTTGCCATCATAACATGAAATTACCACACAGAATAACACAAAAATCCTACTCCTCTGATTAAACCTCAAGCTTTTTCCTCATCACAAATTTCACTATACAAAGTATTCAGATAAAATACCATTAAAATTAAATTAGATCATGAATTTAGCTTAATTCATAGAAACAGATACTATTCAACCTCTACTTCATAAAATTCAGTTAATTCAAAAGTTCAAATTCATAATTCAAAACAAAAAAAAAAAAAAAAAAAATACATAGAAAATTAACAACATAAATAAACCCTAATTATACAATCAATACAATAAAAACGAAGAATTTAATACACAAACTACCCCAATAAAGCTAAAAATCAATACCAATTAAAAAATCAAAACCCTAGAAGTTGAAATTGAAAACCAAATTGAACAAAAGCAGGCTCAAAATTGACGCAAAAAAACAAAGAAACACGTAAAACAAACCTCAAATCTTGCAATGGTGTAATTGAATTATCGAATTCAGAAAATTGGGAAAAAATTGGGGAAAAACGTGTTAGAATTTGATTTTGCTTCAAGCTTCAAATCCATGGTGGACGAAACGAGCCTCTGGTGTTTTGATCGGCAATGTATTGGGTTGAGTGGAATTTACAATTTTACCCATGGGTTTGTTATTTTGGAAAATTGGAATTCGTGTTTTGTAAAGGGTGTTTTGGGGAATGGGGAATTAATACGGTATAACTGGCATAGAGTTATACATGTGATTATATATGCTATGCTACATCAATCATCAATGATGTGGTATAAATACAACTATAGTGATAATTATCACAATTTATAATTTTTTTTTTGAAGAAACACAAATTTTCAAATATATACATGGTATATTTTTCTTGAATTTAGACATTTTGATTAAAGTTCATGAATTTAGACTAACTATTATGAAAAAATATTTTGTCTAACTTTTACCTTTTTTTACAATATTTTATTTCACAATTTACAAAAAAAAAAAAAAAAAAAAAAAAAAAAAATTGAAGAATCACAAATTTTCAAATATATATATATATGGTATATTTTCATGAATTTTGACTATTTGGTTAAAGTTCATGAATTTAGACTAATCATTATGAAAAAAATATTTTGTCTAACTTTTACCTTTTTTTACAATATTTCATTTCACATATTTATCACAATTTATAAACTTCTTTTTTTTTTTTTACGAATCACAAATTTACATATATATATATATATGGTATATTTTCATGAATTTTGACTTTTTTTGTTAAAGTTTATGAATTTAGACTAATCATTATGAAAGAAAAAATATTATGCCTAACTTTTACCTTGTTTTACAATATTTGATTTCACATTTTATCACATATTTATCATAATTCATAAACTTTTTTTTTTTGAAGAATCACAAATTTTCAAATATATATGGTAAAGTTTTATGAATTTTGACTTTTTTATTAAAGTTCATGAATATAGGATAATCATTGTGAAAAAAAAATTGTCTAACTTTTACCTTTTTTTACAATATTAATAATTGATTTCACATTTTACATTTTATCACATATATATAGTATAATTTTTACAATATTTGATTTCACACGTATATATAGTATAATTCATTTTTGAAATATATATATATAGTATAATTCATGAATATAGAATAATTTCTTTTGTGTATCTTCTAGTTGTATTTATTCAATTAATTTCATTTTGTATCTCTTTTCTAATATTTTCATGAATTTAGACTAATCATTATGAAAAAATATTCTTTCTAACTTTTACCATTTTTTACAATATTTGATTTCACATTTTATCACATATTTATAGTATAATTTAATGAATATAAAATAATTTATTTTGTCTGTCTTCTAGTAATAATTTATTCTATTTAATTTCATTTTGGATCAATTTTATTTAATATTTTCATAAGAAAAACAATTGTCTGTATTTTAGTTATATATATATATATATATATATATATATATATATATATATATATATATATATATATATATATATATATAATGTTCATGAATTTTGACTAACATTTATGAAGAAAAAAAGTCATCTATATTTTTGTTATATTTATTAGTCTAAGTTCATAAATGTGTGTATGTATATATATTATAGACAAAAAATATAATAAAAATTAGTCTAAATTAACAAAAAAAATACACTTTCTCTCTCCATATATGTGTGTGATTAGTTGTGATTTTTCAAAAAACTAAATTTATTAGCCTAAGTTCATGAATGTGTGTGTATATATTTAGGCAAAAAAATCAGTCTAAATTCATTAAAATACATACATACATACATACATACATATATATATATATATATATATATATATATATATATATATGTGTGTGTGTGTGTGTGTGTGTGATCAATCGTGATTATTCAAAAAAACTAGATTTATTAATATTGGTCTAAATTCATGAAATTATACTAATATTTATAGTACAATTTCATGAATTTAGACCAATATTCATGAATTTAGTTTTTTGAAGAATCACATATATATAGTGTATTTTCATTAATTTAGGCTAGTTTTTATTTATGAATTATTTATAAAAAAAAAAAACTTATTTTTTTTGCCTGTATATATATACCTAGAATGAATGTTGAATTCAAAAAAATAATTTTAAATTCCAATTCCACATTCATTAATTTGTACTATAATTTTTTTTCAGGGAATGAATTAAATATATGTGTGTGAATTCAAAAAACTATTCTATAATCCTCATTCATGAATTTGTACTATATGCTTTCAAAAAAACTAATTTTTATTATAAATATTTTATTGACCGGATGAATGTAGACTTTATATGTGTGTGAGAGAGAGATAAATTGTGAAATTAAATATTGTTAAAAAAAATTTTAAAAGATATACAAGGAAATATCGATTTTGAAGATCCGCAATTTACCACATATATAGCATATTTTCATGAATTTAGACTAATAAATAAAACAAAAATGTAGGAAATTGTTTTTATAAATATTTGTCAAAACTCATGTACCATCAACTCCTCCATAAGTAAAACTTCTTTTTAAACTCATGTATATAAATTAAACGCTTATAAAACAAATTTTAGTGATGTTTCTATAGTTTTAGGATTCAAGGAGCTTTGTAGACTACAATCAATTTAGTCAAATCCCTTAAAAAATTCAATTTAGTCAAATATTATTGTTAAAAAAATCAATCCGGTCAAATATTCATTAAAAATATTTTGACTATACGTGGTAGGTAATTTTGTAAAAATATAAAATAAGTTGATGATTGTATTATCTATAAAATTCAAAAGTGACATTTATTATTTTCTGAAATATAATAATTAGGCAAAAAAAAAATTAAATAATAATAATAAGGGTTATTCAAATCAATTTTAGAAAAATTTACTGTATAGTAAAAAATCTAGTGTTCTGGACCAAGCAAATGCTCAAAGGCCCATTTACTTAGGCCCAACATAAAATAACCTAAATCCAGCATTTGTGTAAATTACTCGCAACACACCTCCTCCCTGAGGGGGGTGCTCGGAGCAAAAGAGACTCGTTCAAACTGAACAGTAACGTCTCCCCCTTCTTCCTGTGAATCTCGCTCGACGATTACGATTCCCATGAATTTGTAACTGTCGTGCCCTACGTGTGCCATACAACAGCTCATGCATCTCTCCACTCTATATAAAGGGGAATCTCGGCACTCCCCAAGGTTAGAACCTTCTTATTTCTGACTCAATACTGACTTGAGCATCAGAGTATCTGCAAGTACACCTCCCACCGCTCCAGTCAACCAGAAAAGGCTCGCAACCATCATTGACAACCACACCAGTAGTCACCTTCTGATCAGGTATGATCACTAACACCGTCTTTGGTAAATACAAGCTATCCCCGTTTTTTAACTAACAAAAAACCAAAGCTTTCAAACAAACTCTTAATACCATAACTACCAACGGTGCTAGTTCACACATAAGAAGTGAAATCGACCGCGACGGACACAGTTCCACGTCGTCTCATACTGGTAGCCCGGGAGAGAAAAACTCCCAGCAGATCCCTCACGTAGCGATACCACTTTAGGAATGGCCCATTCTTGGTCCACTGCGACCTAACGAGGAGGCAAACAACGCATCCCCTAGCGATGTCATGCTTAACAACCTGCTCTGCATGGTTCAATGTCAAACATTGATTATTGACGAGCAAAATCGTCGCCTTTTATTTATCGAAAATGATCGACCAAAGAAGTAGTTGTCGCCTCCCAGAAGGCATCTTTCCCCACCCCGTATCAGAAAAGGAAGGAGCCCTCGCTCTTCAAGGTCAAGTTCGCGCCAAATATTATGTGAGTGTGAGATCTCCAAGATGAAGATCGCATAACATGAGATCTTCCAGGTGATCCCCTGAACAAAGGACCTCGCCAAGGCGCAAAAGATGCTCTCGATCCTTATCTTATTCTGATAATGATCATCCAACTCATGGCCCTTTCACAAGGCGTATCAGAGAGGCTCGCATCCCCTAGGAGTTGGAGAAGCCCCCGCAGATGGACAAGTACGATGGAACAACTAATCTGGACAAGCACATCAAAAACATTGAAGATGTCTTCACCTACTGAGAGGTGCGAGGGGTCGTAAAATGCAAGCTCTTAATCACTACTCTACGGCGAGGAGCCATGACTTGGTACAAGAATCTCATGAGGAATTCCATCGATTTATGGGAGGACATGTGCCATGAATTCACTGCTTACTTGATAGTTTCGAGGACCCAACCTAAAACGGCGGTGTCCCTTAAAGCCATTATGCAAGGAAAGAACGAGCCTCTTCGAGACTACATCGAGAGGATCAACAAAGAAGTTGTTCAAGTCAGAGGTGCTGACGAGACAATGAAGCTGTATCTCATCAAGAAAGGGCTTCGCCCCGACACTGACATGAAGAAAGTCGTTCAGCTCGATCACCCAAGGTCACTCAACAAGTTCTTAGCGATCTCAAAGACTTACATTATGTACGACGAGCAATTGTACAATCTTAATCTGAACAAGTCCAGGAAGCAGGACCCTGCAGCTGAGTCTTCCGAAAAACCCTTCCAGGAGAAAAAGACGAAAGGAAAACCAGCTCATGATAGCAAGGGACCCATTGGTCGCTTCGCCGAGTATACACTCCTAGCGGTGTATAGAGAATATCCTAGTTGAGATCACATCTGCCAGTCTGAAAGAGGTCGGGATCAAATATCACGAGCCTCCACTAAAGGGAATAAGGGGACCGATAAGACTACATACGGTTGGTTCGACAAGTGCCACAAACACAATTGATGATTGCATCCATCTCAAGGATACTATCGAAATTCACATACAACGAGTTCGACTGAAGCAATTCATGAATAATGCTTCACCGGAAAGAAAGATCGTCGACCAGATCGTTCATGGAAACAATCAAGATGTCGTCGTTGCCATGTCTATTGAACAACTGTATGAATTTCCAGAGCACTTCAAAGTAACTCCTTACACATGCACCTAAGAAAAATTCCCCACCGTCAGCGTGATTACTGGCAGAATAACAAACTTCACCATGAGAAGCATGAAGAGGAAGTTTGAAGAGCTGATGAGTGTCAACCAACTGGTCCTTCCTAACATACAATCTAAGGGGGAGACCATCGTTTCCCTTTTATGATCATGAGCTACTCGACGGAGCTCCAAATTAAGACATACCCTGCTCGTTTAGGCCTACGTTGGATTCAAACTCTACGGATTCAACGGCTCCTAAAAGAGACCTTGGGGATATGTCAAAATGCTCGTAACCTTTGGATAAGGAGAGGGCTGAAAAACAATCAAGATCCCATTCATAGTGATCAAGTACAGGGATGGCGGAGCTGGGAGCAGCATGATCGACTGCCCATCTTAGGCTCAAGTACCATGCAAAAAATGACATCGTGGCCACACTACAAGGAGACATCAAAACTGCCAGAAGATGTTTCATGCAAGCAAACAAGAGCCAGAACTCGGTTTCCCCAACAAAACAATCCTCTACGACCACTCCGGACTCCAACATGATCAAGCTCAGGTCTAGGTTTAGCAAGTCCGAACTGAATAAGCCAAAGAAAGAGCAAAAGGATATTCTTGATGCTGAAATCCTGAGACCCATTCCAGATGGAGATTTCGAGCTGATTCCCTTCGGAGATGATTGATGGTCGGATATGGCAAGTGTACCAAATCGTTTACCAAGTAATAAAGTGATAAGTAGAGTATCGTATCCACATGGATTATCGTTTCGTCCAAACAATTCGTGTTACTTATTTTTGCAAGTTTAACGATATAAAAGTTAAGGGTTAGAGAGTTGCAATTTTTATCTTTTTGCAACTAAGCAAGTTTACCTGTTTTTGGTTGTAGAAAAGGAAGCCGCGGTTAGGATTATTTGAATCTCCTCCGTTTATATTGTTGGATATTAAATAACAACAATGTTGCGTTTAGTTATCTTAAGTAGACTATGCAAGTGATAAGGTTGCTGGGACGTTTCTAACCTAATAAGTTTACTCCTCCGATGGCTAACTGCACTTGATGATCGCACGACGATCCTTATGTACGAGGTCTTGTTAATTCAAAGGTAGTTGAAACATAAAATTAAATTGGCATTCCAGTTTTTCCCAAGGCAATGAAGGTTAAGGTTCCATTAGTTCGGCTCATCTATAAATCTTAGGACACTCATGGCACACCCTCTCTCTGCTCTTAGTAGTTCTACAAACAGACGGTCCTATCTCGTCTACTTTACCAAAGGTTTTGAGAGAATGGTTCAACTTAGTTTTATTCCCTGGAGACACTTGTTTCCTTAATTACTAACTAGTTAGGTTCAGTAGAGTTACTACTCAATCATAGTAATGTCACCTCCTAAGCACTTACTACCAGGGTCAACTCACTTTCGATATCTTTCGCTAGTCTAATTACTTCATAGATAGATAATTACTAGTATAATGTTGTAAATATCAAGATACAAGCAACAAGATAGTAATAACAATGTAAGGCCCTGTCACAACCTAAGCACCTAATCCAGGGTTACGCTCCTTTGAAATAAATGACTAAATCAGGAACTTAATAGCGTACAAAAATTAAATAAAATAAACGAGTAGTCACAATAGTGCCTAACATTTAAATAATTTGTTAATATTGTCATATTAGTCTTTTAATATACTTACTTATTGTCACTTCAGGGCTATTTTAACTAACAAAGTGCAAAATCAGAGACTATTTTAAAATTTTAATACATTCAGAAACTGAAATAACCATTACTTTATTTATATTATTAAAAAAATAGGGAAGTTGGATGTGGGCTTTAGCCCCATATAGCCCCTTATTGGATCCGTCCATAGCTCTAGTGGTGGGATTTTTAAAAATATTAGGTACCGCCACTTGATCTTCAATAACTAAGAGATAAAAAATTTCATCGCATTTGGTTACGTCGAACGTATAAGTTTTGGGAGTATATTTATCATTTTGTGTCTCGGCACGATTTTTCTCATCTGATGGCCTCAGCCCTCAACAATTTGCATGTATAAGGATGCCCAGGTTTTAGTTCAGCAACATTAACCTCACCGTCTTCGACATCTTCAAAAGCTATGTCGAATTCTTGGTCACTTTTGTTTGTTTCTACGTAGGCAACCTTTTCTCTTTTATATTTGTGCGTCCTGGCTTTTGAGCCCTTAGTCTTTAGACTTGTCGAACTTTATTGGCCAAAGTGGGCCATATCTCTCAAGTATTGAGTGTGAAATCTCTTCCTGATGGAATAATCTAGGCCACCGGCGACCATTTTAACTAACTTATGTTCCTCTCCTAACACTCGCCAATTCCTTTAGACTTATTTTAGATTTGCCAATGTAGAATTGTTCATTGAATAACCTTTCTAATTGAGTCCAATATTGAATGGAATGTGGTGCAAGTGTGGTGAACTACGTAAAGGCATTTCTTGTTAGAGAATTCGGAAAGAATTTTAATCTCAAATTCTCATGGGTTGCTATATCTCCAGCCTCCGTCAAATAACGTGTTATATGTTCGACAGTAGATTCACTGGTATCCCCAACAAATATTGCGAACTTAGGAATTTTACAACCCCTGGGAAGTTCAGTTTGTAAAACATATTATGACAAAGGAGATACAAAGTTTGGCCTATGTAAACCTATGTTTAAGCCATTATGAGCCATAATATTCTCGACCAAATTGATTATGTTATTATGTGCTCAAATGTTTTGTTGTTGGACATTCCTAACAACTTCAGCTGCATCATGATTCCTATCCACCAAAATTTACTTCTAGTTGTGCTTGCATCATTGGTTCAACCGGTTGGGGTTGAGGCACAGGTTGTTGCCTCAGAACCACGGGTTCGACAACTTGCATAGGTTGAGTATTTTGCATTTGTGGGATATTTAGAATTTGGAGAATCCTTTGATAGACAGGTTGAGGAGGGGCGAAGAAATATGTTATTCTCCCCATTTTAGTGGCTAATGCTTGGTAACTTTGGTTTATACTTTGAATCAAATGATTAAACATTTTACCCATGTTCTAGCGCAACTCGCCAGGCGAGCCTGTGGCGAGATGGTTGCGAGTTTCCCAGTTCAGCACCCTTGTTTTAGGTCGTTTCGGGTACTTGCGGTCGATCCGGACTTTTTCAAACTGATTCTTTTGATGGATTTAATTGTTGTTATGCTTTCTAAACCTTTGAAAACATCAAATGAATTGAATTGAACTTGATTTTGTGAATTGAATTAAACTTTATGAAAAATGCTCAAGAACGCATAATTTTCCGAAACTTGTTTTCTTAGGGGAAAATGGTAGGGTTAAGGTTGTTTACTATAACTATGATTTATAAAAATGTTTTGAATTGTATTCATGAGCTTTAACATGGTTTTGCATTGAAAATTAGAATTCTTTTGGAAAATAATAAAGTGAGACGAACTTAGGTGAATTTTGGAACATGTTTACGTGATATATGCATATGCTACTGTGATAATATGTGAGTAGTGTATGTGCTTGGTTGAGGTGTTTGAACATGTTTAACTTGTTTTGTCAAATTACTTAGAAAATGTAAAAAGTGGTGAAAATAGACGAATTTGGTTAATGTGGTTTCATGACCAGATGACTTGTAATTAGGGATGAGAATAGGCCAGGCTTTGATAGGCCTAAGCCTGACTTACATAATTTTTTACAAGGCTGAGTCAGGCCTATGGCCTATCATAGGCCGTTTTTCTTGGTCTGGCCTGAAAACCTACATACATGCCTACTTTACATTAAGGCCATCAAATAGTTTATTTGGCCTACTAAATAGGCTATACAAGCCTTAAAACCTACTTAAAAGCCTATATCACTACAAGTAAATTTTAACTAGATTAAAGCCTATAACAACAAAGCCCATTAAGGGACTAATAGATAAAAAAAATGTTTATATTTTTAATGTAGCAATTATTTTAATATAAAAAAAAAAAACATTTTTTTTAATAAATAAGTATTAATAGGCCGACCTATTAGGCTTAACAAGCTTTTATGTAAGCCTGACCTATTCAACTAAACAAGCTTTCTAAAAAGCCTAAGCCTAGGCTTATGTACTAATCAGGCCAGGCCAGACCAGGCCAAAACAGGTCAGGCCGTAGGCCCCTGTATGCCGGCCTGACCTATTCCCAACCCTACTTGTAATCGACTTTGTATTCATGATGATATGATAGAATAAGAATGAATCAATGATGATTGAGTGTTTAATATGTTGAATGTCATGATATGGATAGTTATCCGTCTTTTATGCAAAATGTGATTTTGAAACTTTGTTGATTATTGAGTTGATTGTTGTTAATAATGATTATGATGATGATGATTTATGTTGATGAGTTATTACATGTAAAATGAAGAAGTTATTGATGATGAATGCTTGTATGAGAAATGAAGACGAAAATGATGACTATATGTTGTTGAACGTATGCGTTGTTGAGTCATATGTTCATGCATTAATAAGTAAAATATTTATATTCAATGAAGACGACTAGGTTATTTATATCCAACGAAGATGACCAGAATACGTTGTATTTAAATGACGACGACCGGTACCACATGCATATAGAGTCGTGTCTAGGCGCATTTCATACATTTGATAATTAGTTAAATGTGTCATATTTGATT